>NW_026729181.1:75000-90000 GCF_030272615.1 Cryptomeria japonica
GTGCACCTTGGTGCGCACACCTTGGCTGGGTTGCGCGCCCTGGTGGGCACCATGGTGCGCACCAAGGAGCGCTCCGAAGTGTGCTCCAAGGTGCGGCGTGCACGAAGTCGGAGCCCGGTTTGCCCCGGGTGCGCACCTCGCGTGCACCTTCGCCGCGGTGGGCACCATGGCGTGCACGAAGTCGGAGCCCGGTTTGCCCCGGGTGCGCACCTCGCGTGCACCTTCGCCGGGGTGGGCACCTTGGTGTGCAGACCTTGGCTGGGTTGCGCGCCCTGGTGGGCACCATGGTGCGCACCAAGGAGCGCTCCGAAGTGTGCTCCAAGGTGCGGCCTGCACGAAGTCGGAGCCCGGTTTGCCCCGGGTGTGCACCTCGGGTGGGCACCTTGGTGCGCATGCCTTGCCTGGGCTGCGCACCAGGGCGGGCTCAAGATGGCACCCGCGTTCCTTTTTTTTCACTATCTTTCAAAATGGAAATTTTAAAATCTCATTTTTTTTTGCCTTTTTCTGGAAATTAGTGAAGGCAGCGCATCAAAGGTGCGCACCTCGCTGCCCACCACGGTGCGCAACGCCGGTGGGCACCCGGGAGTGCTTCGAAGTGTGCTCCAAGGTGCTGCGTGCACGTTGTCGGAGCCCGGTTTGCCCCGGGTGCGCACCTCGCGTGCACCTTCGTCGGGGTGGGCACCTTGGCTGGGTTTGCCCCGGCTGCGCTCCGAAGCGGGGTTATTGGAGCGCCGCCTCTTTTTTTGTCGGAGCGTTTGGTGGGGTTTCTCGCATTGGCTCTTCCGAGGCCCGGTTGCCACCCTGGCGCGCACGAAGTCGGAAGTAGGGTTAATTGCCCGGGTGCGCACCTTTGCCAGGGTGGGCACCTTACCTGGGCTGCGCACCAGGGCGGGCTCAAGATGGCACGCGCGTTCCGTTTTTTTCACTATCTTTCAAAACGGAAATTTTAAAATCTCCTTTTTTTTTTGCCTTTTCTGGAAATTAGTGAAGGCAGCGCATCAAAGGTGCGCACCTCGCTGCCCACCTTGGTGTGCTCTGAGGTGCGCACCCGGGAGCGCTACGAAGTGTGCTCCAAGGTGCGGCGTGCACGTTGTCGGAGCCCGGTTTGCCCCGGGTGCGCACCTCGCCTGCACCTTGGCCGGGGTGGGCACCTTGGCTGGGTTTGCCCAGGGTGCGCTCCGAAGCGGGGTTACTGGAGCGCCCCCTCTTTTTTTGTCAGAGCGTTTGGTGGGGTTTCTCGCATTGGCTCTTCCCAGGCCCGGTTGTTGGGTGCGCTCCCACCCTGGCGCGCGCGAAGTTGGAAGTTGGGTTAATTGCCCGGGCGCGCACCTTCGCCAGGGTGGGCACCTTGGTGCGCACACCTTGGCTGGGCTGCGCACCAGGGCGGGCTCAAGATGGCACCAGCATTCCCTTTTTCTCACTATCTTTCAAAACGGAAATTTTAAAATCTCGTTTTTTTTTTGCCTTTTATGGAAATTAGTGAAGGCATCGCATCAAAGGTGCGCACCTCGCTGCCCACCTTGGTGTGCTCCGAGGTGCCCACCACGGTGCGCAACGCCGGTGCGAACCCGGGAGCGCCCCGATGTGTGCTCCAAGGTGCGGCGTGCACGAAGTCGGACCCCGGTTTGCCCCGGGTGCGCACCTCGCGTGCACCTTGGTGCGCACACCTTGGCTGGGTTGCGCGGCCTGGTGGGCACCATGGTGCGCACCAAGGAGCGCTCCGAAGTGTGCTCCAAGGTGCGGCGTGCACGAAGTCGGAGCCCGGTTTGCCCCGGGTACGCACCTCGCGTGCACCTTCGCCGGGGTGGGCACCTCGGCTGGGTTGCGCGCCCTGGTGCGCACCAAGGAGCGCTCCGAAGTGTGCTCCAAGGTGCGGCGTGCACGAAGTCGGAGCCCGGTTTGCCCCGGGTGCGCACCTTCGCCGCGGTGCGCACCATGGCGTGCACGAAGTCGGAGCCCGGTTTGCCCCGGGTGCGCACCTCGCGTGCACCTTCGGCGGGGTTGCGCGCCCTGGTGGGCACCATGGTGCGCACCAAGGAGCGCTCCGAAGTGTGCTCCAAGGTGCGGCGTGCACGAAGTCGGAGCCCGGTTTGCCCCGGGTGCGCACCTCGCGTGCACCTTCGGCGGGGTTGCGCGCCCTGGTGGGCACCATGGTGCGCACCAAGGAGCGCTCCGAAGTGTGCTCCAAGGTGCGGCGTGCACGAAGTCGGAGCCCGGTTTGCCCCGGGTGCGCACCTCGCGTGCACCTTCGCCGCGGTGGGCACCATGGCGTGCACGAAGTCGGAGCCCGGTTTGCCCCGGGTGCGCACCTCGCGTGCACCTTCGCCGGGGTGGGCACCTCGGCTGGGTTGCGCGCCCTGGTGCGCACCAAGGAGCGCTCCGAAGTGTGCTCCAAGGTGCGGCGTGCACGAAGTCGGAGCCCGGTTTGCCCCGGGTGCGCACCTCGCGTGCACCTTCGCCAGGGTGGGCACCTCGGTGCGCACACCTTCTCAATGTTTTCTTGCCTTTTCTGGAAATTGGTGAAGGCAGCGCATCAAAGGTGCGCACCTCGGTGTGCTCCGAGGTGCGAACCCGAGAGCGCTCCGAGGTGCCCACGAAGTCGAAAGTCGGGTTAATTGCATTGTTTTCCCCGGGTGCGCTCCGAGGTGCGCAACATCGGCGCGCACCAAGGAGGGCTCCGAAGTGTGCTCCAAGGTGCGCACGATGGCGTGCACCTCTGGTGCGCACGATTCGGAGCTCGGTTTGACCGGGGTGCGCACACCTTGGCTGGGTTGCGCACCTTTTGTGCGCTCCAAGGTGCGCACGAAGTCGGAGCTCGGTTTGCCCCGGGTGCGCACCTTCGCCAGGGTGCGCACCTTGATGCGCACGCCTTGGCTGGGCTGCGCACCTTGGTGGGCGCCATGGTGCGCACCTTTCGTGCGCTCCAAGGTGCGCACGAAGTCGGAGCTCGGTTTGCCCCGGGTGCGCACCTTGGTGGGCGCCATGGTGCACTCCGAGGTGCCCAAGATTGGTGCGCACCAAGGAGCGCTCCGAAGTGCGCTCCAAGGTGCGCGCGAAGTCGAAAGTTGGGTTAATTGTCCGGTTTGCCTCGGGTGCGCACCTTGCGTGCACCTTCGCCAGGGTGGGCTGGGCTGCGCACACCTTGGCACCCGCGTTTCCTTCATTTTAAATTTTTTTTTTTTACAATCTCTCAAGTGGGAAATTCTATAATCTCAACTTTTTTTGCCTTTTCAGGAAACTTTTGAATGGAGCGCATCATTGGTGCGCTCCGAAGTGTGCTCCAAAGCTCTCTCCAGCTGCGTGCACCTGCCCCGGCCGCGCACCCGGCCCCGCCCAGCTTCGCTCACCTGTCCCGGGCGTCTGGTGCGGAACCTTAGAGTAAGAAACATCACCGTGCACCTTGGCCAACGTGCGCGACTCGACCGAGCGCGCACTGGCCGAGGTGCACACCGATTTCACCTGGGTGCGCGCGCAGCACCTCGGGCGCACCGGGGTGCGCGCACAACGCCCGGGTTGCACCGTGGCCTGTGTGCTCGGGGCGCCTCGGGTGCGCGCTCGGTGTCGCCCCCGCGCGCGCGGTAGTGCGGGCAGCGCACCCCGGCCCGGCCCGGCCCCGACGAGAACGCAAACGGGCAAAAGGTTTATTCAAATAGCATTGCGACGCCCGGCGAAAAACTAAAAAAGGGTGCAACACCGGGACTTCCCGGGAGGTCACCCATCCCAGTACTACTCCGGCCCAAGCGCGCTTAACTGCGGAGTTCTGATGGGATCCGGTGCACTAACGCTGGTATGATCGCACCCGTTATGAGCTTGTCGCAGTGTGTACTTAGCAAACCGCGACCCACGTGCGAATCCACCCCGGCCACCCACCCCCGTCGAGGTGCACACCCTCCCTCGCGAAGTGCGCCCCGTTCGCCAAGTGTGAGCCCTGCCCGGGTGCGCGCACCTTGCTAGGGCGTCGGGTGTGCACCCGGCCCGGCCTACGTGCGTGCACCTGGAGGGGGCGTCGTGTGCGTGCAGTGTCCCGTCTGCAACGCGGTGCCCACACACCACCTCGGGCGCAACGACCTGCGCTCACATGTGGGCCGAGTGCACCTTGGTGCATGTTCGGGGCGCCTCGGGTGCACGCTCGATCTTGCCCCGGTGCACCAAGGCGCTCGGTTTGCCCCGGGTGCGCACTTGGTGCAAGGTGGGCACCCAAAATAGGGATCAAGCACCAAAACACAAGTTTCGGGATGCAAAATGGGACCCAAGGACCACAAATGCGTTCCAAGACCCATGATGGGTCCACGAGAACAAAAATGTGTTCCGAGACTTAATAAACAAATATTGGGTTTTAGGAGAAGAAACATGCTCTGATGCCCAAAACGAGAATCGACCCCGAAAAGGCCACAGGCCAAAAGTGGGATGCGAGACAAAAAAAAATGGGACCCGAGGACCAAAATTGGGTTCCCAGGTCGAAGACAGGGCAACCGGACAAGAAACGACCTCTAAGGCTCGAAATGAGTCCCGATGACTAAAACTTGACAAGAAGCACCCATCAGGCACCCAACTCGACACCCATGGGATGCCGACCCACCCGGGCTTCCACCTAGCACACCTTGGCACCCACCCACCCTCGCACTCAACCTCGCACCCAACTTAGCACCTTTGAACCCACATTGGCACTCACCCTGACCCTGGCACCTTGGAACCCACATTGGCACTCACCTTGACCCTGGCACCCACCTTTGCACTCACCTTGGGACCCACCCTGGCTCCCACCTCGGCACCCACCCAGACACCCACCTTGGTTCCTTGGCACCCACCTTGGATCCTTGGCACCCACCCCGACACCCACCTTGGCACGCAACTTGGCTACTTGCCACCCACCTTGGCTCCTTGACGCCCACCCCGACAACCACCCCGTGACCTACCCTGGCTAGGGTTGGTGCACACCCACCCTGGTGCCCACCTTGGCACCCACCCTATGACCCACCTTGGCACGCACCTTAGTACCCACCCCGTTACCCACCCTAGGACCCACCCCGTGACCCACCTTGGCCAGGGTGGGTGCACCCACCCTGGTGCCCACCTTGGCACCCACCCATCCTAGCACCCAGCCTGTGACCGGGCTTGGAACCCAACCTTGCACCCGCACCCGTCTTGGCCAGTGTGGGTGCGCACCCATCCTGGCACCCACGTTGTGACACACCCTTTAACCCACGCACCCTAGCACCCACGTTGGCACCCACCTTGGAACCCAACCTAGCAACTTGGCACCCACCCCGTGACCCACCTTGGCATCCACCATAGCAGTCGCCGACTTGGCACCCACCTCGGCACCCACCTTGACACTTGTGGACCCACCTTGCCACTCACCCTAGCATCGACCCATCCTAGCACCCACCCTGGCACCTTTGCACCCTAGCACTCACCCATCCTAGCACCTAACCTGTGACCCACCTTGACACTCACCCTCGCACCCACCTTGGAACCCAACCTAGCACCCACCCACCCTGACACCAACCCTAGCACCTACCCACCCTTGCACCCACCCTGTGACCCATCTTGGCACCCACCCATCCTACCACTCAACCTATCACCCACCTTCTCACCCACCTTGGCATCCACCTTAGCACCCACCCACACTGGCACCTTGGCACCCACCTCGGGCAAGGTGGGTGCACACCCACCCTGGCACCCAATTTAGAACCCACCGAGCATGTTACCCACCTTGGCACCCACATTGCAGCCCACCCTAGTACCCACCCTATGACCCACATTGGCATCCACACCCTAGCACCCAGGCACCTCGACACCCGCCTTGACACCCACCCTAGCACTGAACCTGTGACCCACCTTGGAACTCACCCTAGAACCCACCCACCCTGTGAACCACCTTGGCATCCACCTTAGCACCCACCCACCTTGGCACCCACTCTAGCACTCACCCATCCTAACACCCAACTTGTTACCCACCTTGGCACCCGCCCTCGCGTCCACCTTGAAACCCACCCTAGCACCCACCCACGCAGGAGCCCACCTTGGCACCCAACCTAACACCCACGCATCCTGGCACCCAACTTGTGACCCACCTTGGAACCCACCCTAGTACCCACCTTTGAACCCACTATATCACCAACCCACCTTGGCACCCACCCTATGACCCTCTTTGGAATCCACCCTAGCACGCACCCACCCTGGCACCCACCATGGAGCGCACCCTAGCACCCACCCACCTCGGCACGCACCTCAACACCCACCTTGGTGTGCGCACTGCGCCAACCTCTCAAAGACCCTATGTGGTGCGCTCCAAAGTGTACACCTTTGGTGCGCTCCAAGGTGCGCACCTTTGGTGCACACCGAGGTGCACACCAAAGTGTGCACCGAGGTGAGCACCAAAGTGCACTCCAGGGTGCACACCAAGGCGTGCACCTTTGGTGCGGTCAATGCAAACGAATTCGGAAGTTGGGGTCGATGTCCTAATCGCTGCTGCAGACTACACGTATGAGAATCGGACAAATAGCTTTATATAGGGGAGGTGTTGCGTTTGATGGGTCGACTCCCCTGGTTGTGTGCACTGCACCAACTTCAAAGACCCTGTCTTGTTTAAGAAGTCAAAAGTTGGGGTGGATGTCCTAATCATTGCTGCAGTCTACGCATGTATGAGAATCAGACAAATAGCTTATATAGGGGAGGTGTTGCATTCGGTGGGTTGACTCCCCTGGTTGTGCGCACTGCGCCAACCTCAAAGACCCCGCATAGCAGAAGAAGTCGGAAGTCGGATTTTGGTGAGCACCAAGGCGTGCACCTTTGGTGCGGTCAACGCAGACGAATTCAGAAGTTGGGGTGGATGTCCTAATCGTTGTTGCAGGCTACACATGTATGAGAATCAGACAAATAGCTTATATAGGGGAGGTGTTGGGTTTGATGGGTCAACTCCCTTGGTTGTGCGCATTACGCCAACCTCAAAGACCTTGTTTTCGTTAAGAAGTCAAAAGTTGGGGTCAATGTCCTAATGGCTCCTGCAGGCTACACATGTATGAGAATCGGACAAATAGCTTATATAGGGGAGGTGTTGGGTTTGATGGGTCGACTCCCCTGGTTGTGCGCATTACGTCAACCTCAAAGACCTTGTTTTCGTTAAGAAGTCAAAAGTTGGGGTCGATGTCCTAATTGCTCCTGTAGACTACACATGTATGAGAATCAGACAAATAGCTTATATAGGGGAGGTGTTGGGTTTGATGGGTTGACTCCCCTAGTTGTTCGCATTACACCAACCTCAAAGACCTTGTTTTCGTTTAGAAGCCGAAAGTTGGGGTCGATGTCCTAATTGCTCCTGCAGGCTACGCATGTATGAGAATCAGACAAATAGCTTATATAGGGGAGGTGTTGGGTTTGATGGGTCGACTCCCCTGGTTGTGCGCATTGCGCCAACCTCAAAGACCCTGCATTGCGGATGAAGTCGAAAGTCAGAGTTTGGTGTGCTACAAGGTGTGGTCGAAGGTGCTCACCTAGGTGTGCACCTTTGGAGCACAGGAAAAGTGCCCTCCAAAAGTGCGCACCTTTGGAGTGCACAAAAGTGCCCTCCAAAAGTGCGCACCTTTGGAGCGCAGAAAAGTGCCCTCCAAAAAGTGCCCTCCAAAAGTGCGCACCTTTGGAGCGCAGAAAAGTGCCCTCCAAAAAGTGCCCTCCAAAAGTGCGCACCTTTGGAGCGCAGAAAAGTGCCCTCCAAAAAGTGCCCTCCAAAAGTGCGCACCTTTGGAGCGCAGAAAAGTGCCCTCCAAAAGTGCGCACCTTTGGAGCGCAGAAAAGTGCCCTCCAAAAAGTGCCCTCCAAAAGTGCGCACCTTTGGAGCGCAGAAAAGTGCCCTCCAAAAAGTGCCCTCCAAAAGTGCGCACCTTTGGAGCGCAGAAAAGTGCCCTCCAAAAAGTGCCCTCCAAAAGTGCGCACCTTTGGAGCGCAGAAAAGTGCCCTCCAAAAAGTGCCCTCCAAAAGTGCGCACCTTTGGAGCGCAGAAAAGTGCCCTCCAAAAAGTGCCCTCCAAAAGTGCGCACCTTTGGAGCGCAGAAAAGTGCCCTCCAAAAGTGCGCACCTTTGGAGCGCACAAAAGTGCCCTCCAAAAGTGCGCACTTTTGGTGCGCACCAAGGCGCTGGTTCGGTCGTTGCAGGCGAGTTCGGAAGTTGGGGTCGATGTCCTGAGCGGAGGTGCAAACTACATAGGTGTCGGAATCGGACAAATAGCTTATATAGGGGAGGTGTATGCTTCGATGGGTCGACTCCCCAGGTTGAGCGCACCGCGCCAACCTCAAAGACCCTACGGTATGGATGAAGTCGGAAGTTGGGTCCGATGACCAATTCGATTAGTAGGTATGCTCATGAGGTCGGAATTTGGGTCCGATGACCTGCCATGTGCAGGAAGGCGAATGTTGACACTGTGCGTTGCAAGGTGCACACCAAGGCGCTGGTGCGGTCTTTTTAGTCGAGTTCGGAAGTTGGGGTCGATGTCCTGATCGGAGGTGCAAGCTACACAGGTGTGGGAATCGGACAAATAGCTTATATAGGGGAGGTGTATGCTTCGTTGGGTCGACTCCCCGGGTTGAGCGCACCGCGCCAACCTCAAAGACCCTACGGTATGGATGAAGTCGGAAGTTGGGTCCGATGACCGATTCGATATGTAGGCATACTCGCGAGGTCGGAATTTGGGTCCGATGACCTGCCACGTGCAGGAAGGCGAATGTTGGCACTGTGCGTTGCAAGGTGCGCACCAAGGCGCTGGTTCGGTCGTTGGAGGCGAGTTCGGAAGTTGGGGTCGATGTCTTGATCGGAGGTGCAAACTACACAGGTGTGGGAATCGGACAAATAGCTTATATAGGGGAGGTGTATGCTTCGTTGGGTCGACTCCCCGGGTTGAGCGCACCGCGCCAACCTCAAAGACCCTACGGTATGGATGAAGTCGGAAGTTGGGTCCGATGACCGATTCGATATGTAGGCATACTCGCGAGGTCGGAATTTGGGTCCGATGACCTGCCATGTGCAGGAAGGCGAATGTTGGGACTGTGCGTCGCAAGGTGCGCACCAAGGCGCTGGTGCCGTCGTTGCAGTCGAGTTCGGAAGTTGGGGTCGATGTCCTGGTCAGAGGTGCAAACTACACAGGTGTGGGAATCGGACAAATAGCTTATATAGGGGAGGTGTATGCTTCGATGGGTCGACTCCCTGGGTTGAGCGCACCGCGCCAACCTCAAAGACCCTACAGTATGGATGAAGTCGGAAGTTGGGTCCGATGACCGATTCGATACGTAGGCATATTGGCGAGGTCTGAATTTGTGTCCGATGACCTGCCATGCGCAGGAAGGCGGAATTTGGGTCCGATGACCGAGTTGATGGCGTGCCATGCGCAGAAAGGCGGAATTTGGGTCCGATGACCGAGTTGATGTTGATGGCCCGCCATGCACAGGAAGGCGGAATTTGGGTCCGATGACCGATTTGAAGGCGTGCCATACGCAAAAAGGCGGAGTTTGGGTCCGATGACCGAGTTGATATTGATGGCCCGCCATGCGCAGGAAGGCGGAATTTGGGTCCGATGACCTGACATACGCATGGAGTCCGACTCGGGGGCCGATGTTCGATTCGATGACTTGCATTGTGGGTAAAGTCGGAAGTTGTGGTCTTTGACCCGATTCGATGACCAGACTTCGGCTGCTTGAGAATCGGACAAATAACTTATATAGGGGAGGTAGTGTTCTCGAGCATCCTCCCCCCGTGCCCGTTTATGTCGATTGATGCTGGTGCTCGACTGGTTGGAGCGCTCGGATGCAAAAATCTTGCACCAGGATTTATCGATTGTGATGGACACGGCAAGTCTCCTGATTGCTATGCAGGAGCTCATCGTGAATCTCTATGCGGCCTTGGTATGGACTCGACCTGCGGAATGGTTCGGCAATGGTAGTCGCTCCAACACGTCCTTGCAATGGCCACAGAGGTGATTCGACTAGAGCTCCAGTCTAGCTTTTGGGTTGCTTGGCGGACTGGTATAGCCGCGATCGAGTTCCGGCCATGAACGTTTTAGATAGCTCTTGGGCTTTCTGGGACGGAAGTCGGAAGTTTGGGCTGTTGTCCGATTTGATGACCATTCTTCGGATGTGTGAGAATCGGACAAATAACTTATATAGGGGACTGTGTTGTCTCACGCAGCCCCCTCCGTGCCCCTCTATCTCGACCGATGTTGGTGCTTGAAAGGGTTGGGATCGCTCGGATTTATAAACGTGCACCACCATTTGTCGAGTGTGAGGGACGCGGCAGGTCTCCTAAATGCTATGCGGGCGCTCTCTGAGAATCTCTATCCGGCCTCGACACAGACTAGTCTTGCTGAATGGTTTGGCACTGGTAGTCGATCCAACACGTCGTTGTTGTGGCCGCCTAGGCGATTCGATTCGAGCCCCCGTCTAGCTTTTGGGTTGCTTGGCGGATTTTGCCCTATCCGCAAGTGAGCTCGGTCCCTAAACGTTCGAGAAACCCGATTGCTATGCGCCGACTCTCTTTCTTGCGAGCCTCCATCTAGCTTTTGGGTCTCTACGGAACGGAAGTCGGAATCTGGGACCGTTGTTTGATTCGACGAGGCAGACTACGGTTGTGCGAGAATCGGACAAATAACTTATATAGGGGAGGTGTTGACTGGAGCATTCTCCCCCGTGCCCCTCTAACTCGACCAATGCTGGCGCTCGAACGGTGGTAGCGCTCGGATTTTCATTGAGCGCCAGCATTGGTCGATTTAGAGGGGCATGCGAGATTCCCGAATGCTATGCGAGGGCTCTAACGGAAATGTCTATTGGTTTCGGTATGGATGCAATTGCGAGTGGTTCGGCAAAGGTAGTCGTTCCGATGCGTCCATGTCGTGGCCAAATCGATAATTCGATTTGAGCCCTCGTATAGCATTTGGGTCTCTCGATGTGATTCCGCATTCCAGTCCCTTTGGGCACTGCTTGAGCCGCATCCCAGGGGGTTCCCTTCCCAATAATCTGCCTCGCAACCCGATTGCTATGCGGTGAGGCTCCTCGGCCGCCTCGGAACTATCTGTGTATCAGACGCATCGCGGGATAAGGGGTTGGCAACGGTAGTCGCCCCAAGCGCGTCCGATGCTTGGACCATTCCGAGGCGGCCCTGAAGCCTCTTCCGTCTAGCCGTTGGGTCCTTCTCGCCGCATCCCTCGCCTCGCACCCCGATTGCTATGCGGTGAGGCTCCTCGGCCGCCTCGGAACTATCTGTGTATCGGACGCGTCGCGGGATAAGGGGTTGTCACTGGTAGTCGCCCCAAGCGCGTCCGATGCTTGGACCATTCCGAGGCGGCCCTGAAGCCTCTTCCGTCTAGCCGTTGGGTCCTTCTCGCCGCATCCCTCGCCTCGCACCCCGATTGCTATGCGGTGAGGCTCCTCGGCCGCCTCGGAACTATCTGTGTATCGGACGCGTCGCGGGATAAGGGGTTGTCATTGGTAGTCGCCCCAAGCGCGTCCGATGCTTGGACCATTCCGAGGCGGCCCTGAAGCCTCTTCCGTCTAGCCGTTGGGTCCTTCTCGCCGCATCCCTCGCCTCGCACCCCGATTGCTATGCGGTGAGGCTCCTCGGCCGCCTCGGAACTATCTGTGTATCGGACGCGTCGCGGGATAAGGGGTTGTCACTGGTAGTCGCCCCAAGCGCGTCCGATGCTTGGACCATTCCGAGGCGGCCCTGAAGCCTCTTCCGTCTAGCCGTTGGGTCCTTCTCGCCGCATCCCTCGCCTCGCACCCCGATTGCTATGCGGTGAGGCTCCTCGGCCGCCTCGGAACTATCTGTGTATCGGACGCGTCGCGGGATAAGGGGTTGTCACTGGTAGTCGCCCCAAGCGCGTTCGATGCTTGGACCATTCCGAGGCGGCCCTGAAGCCTCTTCCGTCTAGCCGTTGGGTCCTTCTCGCCGCATCCCTCGCCTCGCACCCCGATTGCTATGCGGTGAGGCTCCTCGGCCGCCTTGGAACTATCTGTGTATCGGACGCGTCGCGGGATAAGGGGTTGTCACTGGTAGTCGCCCCAAGCGCGTCCGATGCTTAGACCATTCCGAGGCGGACCCGAAGCCTCTTCCGTCTAGCCGTTGGGTCCTTCTCGCCGCATCCTTCGCCTCGCACCCCGATTGCTATGCGGTGAGGCTCCTCGGCCGCCTCGGAACTATCTGTGTATCGGACGCGTCGCGGGATAAGGGGTTGTCACTGGTAGTCGCCCCAAGCGCGTCCGATGCTTGGACCATTCCGAGGCGGACCCGAAGCCTCTTCCGTCTAGCCGTTGGGTCCTTCTCGCCGCATCCCTCGCCTCGCACCCCGATTGCTATGCGGTGAGGCTCCTCGGCCGCCTTGGAACTATCTGTGTATCGGACGCGTCGCGGGATAAGGGGTTGTCACTGGTAGTCGCCCCAAGCGCGTCCGATGCTTGGACCATTCCGAGGCGGACCCGAAGCCTCTTCCGTCTAGCCGTTGGGTCCTTCTCGCCGCATCCCTCGCCTCGCACCCCGATTGCTATGCGGTGAGGCTCCTCGGCCGCCTTGGAACTATCTGTGTATCGGACGCGTCGCGGGATAAGGGGTTGTCACTGGTAGTCGCCCCAAGCGCGTCCGATGCTTGGACCATTCCGAGGCGGACCCGAAGCCTCTTCCGTCTAGCCGTTGGGTCCTTCTCGCCGCATCCCTCGCCTCGCACCCCGATTGCTATGCGGTGAGGCTCCTCGGCCGCCTTGGAACTATCTGTGTATCGGACGCGTCGCGGGATAAGGGGTTGTCACTGGTAGTCGCCCCAAGCGCGTCCGATGCTTGGACCATTCCGAGGCGGCCCCGAAGCCTCTTCCGTGTAGCCGTTGGGTCCTTCTCGCCGCATCCCTCGCCTCGCACCCCGATTGCTATGCGGTGAGGCTCCTCGGCCGCCTTGGAACTATCTGTGTATCGGACGCGTCGCGGGATAAGGGGTTGTCACTGGTAGTCGCCCCAAGCGCGTCCGATGCTTGGACCATTCCGAGGCGGCCCCGAAGCCTCTTCCGTGTAGCCGTTGGGTCCTTCTCGCCGCATCCCTCGCCTCGCACCCCGATTGCTATGCGGTGAGGCTCCTCGGCCGCCTTGGAACTATCTGTGTATCGGACGCGTCGCGGGATAAGGGGTTGTCACTGGTAGTCGCCCCAAGCGCGTCCGATGCTTGGACCATTCCGAGGCGGACCTGAAGCCTCTTCCCTCTAGCCGTTGGGGCTTTCTCGCCGCATCCCTCGCCTCGCACCCTGATTGCTATGCTGTGAGGCTCCTCGGCCGCCTTGGAACTATCTGTGTATCGGACGCATCGCGGGATAAGGGGTTGGCAGTGGTAGTCGCCCCAAGCGCATCCGATGCTTGGACCATTCCGAGGCGGCCCTGCAGCCTCTTCCGTCTAGCCGTTGGGGCCATCTCGCCGCATCCCCCACCTCGCACCACGATTGCTATGCGGTGAGGCTCCTTGGCCGCCTCGGAACTATCTGTGTATCGGACGCATCGCGGGATAAGGGGTTGTCACTGGTAGTCGCCCCAAGCGCGTCCGATGCTTGGACTATTCCGAGGCGGCCCTGCAGCCTCTTCCGTCTAGCCGTTGGGGCCATCTCGCTGCATCCCCCACCTCCTCGGCCGCCTCGGAACTATCTGTGTATCGGACGCATCGCGGGATAAGGGGTTGGCAGTGGTAGTCGCCCCAAGCGCGTCCGATGCTTGGACTATTCCGAGGCAGCCCTGCAGCCTCTTCCGTCTAGCCTTTGGGGCCATCTCGCCGCATCCCTCGCCTCGCACCCCGATTGCTATGCGGTGAGGCTCCTCGGCCGCCTGGGAACTATCTTCGTATCGGACGCATCGCGGGATAAGGGGTTGTCACTGGTAGTCGCCCCAAGCGCGTCCGATGCTTGGACTATTCCGAGGCGGCCCTGTGGCCTCTTCCGTCTAGCCGTTGGGGCCATCTCGCCGCATCCCCCACCTCGCACCCCGATTGCTATGCGGTGAGGCTCTTCGGCCGCCTTGGAACTATCTTCGTATCGGACGCATTGCGGGATAAGGGGTTGTCACTGGTAGTGGCCCCAAGCGCGTCCGATGCTTGGACTATTCCGAGGCGGCCCTGCAGCCTCTTCCGTCTAGCCGTTGGGGCCATCTCGCCGCATCCCCCACCTCGCACCCCGATTGCTATGCGGTGAGGCTCCTCGGCCGCCTTGGAACTATCTTCGTATCGGACGCATCGCGGGATAAGGGGTTGTCACTGGTAGTCGCCCCAAGCGCGTCCGATGCTTGGACTATTCCGACGCGGCCCTGTGGCCTCTTCCGTCTAGCCGTTGGGGCCATCTCGCCGCATCCCCCACCTCGCACCCCGATTGCTATGCGGTGAGGCTCCTCGGCCGCCTTGGAACCATCTTCGTATCGGACGCATCGCGGGATAGGGGGCTGTCACTGGTAGTCGCCCCAAGCGTGTCCGATGCTTGGACCATTCCTAGGCGGCCCTGAAGCCTCTTCCGTCTAGCCGTTGGGGCCTTCCCGCCCCATCCCTCGCCTCGCACCCCCGATTGCTATGCGGTGAGGCTCCTCGGCCGCCTTGGAACCATCTGTGTATCGGACGCATCGCGGGATAAGGGGTTGGCACTGGCAGTCGCCCCAAGCGCGTCCGATGCTTGGACCATTCCGAGGTGGCCCTGAAGCCTCTTCCGTCTAGCCGTTGGGGCCTTCCCGCCCCATCCCTCGCCTCGCACCCCGATTGATATGCGGTGAGGCTCCTCGGCCGCCTTGGAACTATCTGTGTATCGGACGCATCGCGGGATAAGGGGTTGGCACTGGTAGTCGTCCCAATCGCATCCGATGCTTGGACCATTCCGAGGCGGCCCTGCAGCCTCTTCCGTTTAGCCGTCGGGGCCTTCCCGCCGCATCCCTCGCCTCGCATCCCGATTCCTATGCGGTGAGTCTTCTCGGCCGCCGCGGAACTATACCTGTTATTGCTACTGCATCCTT
>NW_026729181.1:100000-117500 GCF_030272615.1 Cryptomeria japonica
CCGAAGTGGGGTTATTGGAGCGCATCAAAGGTGCGCAATGCTGGTGCGAACCCGGGAGCGCTCCGATGTGTGCTCCAAGGTGCGGCATGCACGAAGTCCGAGCCCGGTTTGCCCCGGGTGCGCACCTCGCGTGCACCTTCGCCGGGGTGAGCACCTTGGTGTGCAGACCTTGGTTGGGTTGCGCGCCCTGGTGCGCACCAAGGAGCGCTCTGAAGTGTGCTCCAAGGTGCGGCGTGCACGAAGTCGGAGCCCGGTTTGCCCCGGGTGTGCACCTCGGGTGCGCACCTCGCGTGCACCTTCGCTGCGGTGGGCACCTTGGCTGGGTTGCGCGCCTTGGTGGGCACCATGCAGTGCACGAAGTCGGAGCCCGGATTGCCCCGGGCGCGCACCTCCGCCAGGGTGGGCACCTTGGTGCGCACAACTTGCCTGGGCTGCGCACCAGGAAGGGCTCAAGATGGCACCCGCGTTCCGTTTTTTTCACTATCTTTCAGAACGGAAATTTTAAAATCTCGTTTTTTTTTGCCTTTTCTGGAAATTAGTGAAGGCAGCGCATCAAAGGTGCGCAACGCTGGTGCGAACCTGGGAGCGCTCCGATGTGTGCTCCAAGGTGCGGCGTGCACGAAGTCGGACCCCGGTTTGCCCCGGGTGCGCACCTCGCGTGCACCTTGGTGCGCACACCTTGGCTGGGTTGCGCGCCCTGGTGGGCACCATGGTGCGCACCAAGGAGCGCTCCGAAGTGTGCTCCAAGGTGCGGCGTGCACGAAGTCGGAGCCCGGTTTGCCCCGGGTGCGCACCTCGCGTGCACCTTCGCCGCGGTGGGCACCATGGCGTGCACGAAGTCGGAGCCCGGTTTGCCCCGGGTGCGCACCTCGCGTGCACCTTCGCCGGGGTGGGCACCTTGGTGTGCAGACCTTGGCTGGGTTGCGCGCCCTGGTGGGCACCATGGTGCGCACCAAGGAGCGCTCCGAAGTGTGCTCCAAGGTGCGGCCTGCACGAAGTCGGAGCCCGGTTTGCCCCGGGTGTGCACCTCGGGTGGGCACCTTGGTGCGCATGCCTTGCCTGGGCTGCGCACCAGGGCGGGCTCAAGATGGCACCCGCGTTCCTTTTTTTTCACTATCTTTCAAAACGGAAATTTTAAAATCTCATTTTTTTTTGCCTTTTTCTGGAAATTAGTGAAGGCAGCGCATCAAAGGTGCGCACCTCGCTGCCCACCACGGTGCGCAACGCCGGTGGGCACCCGGGAGTGCTTCGAAGTGTGCTCCAAGGTGCTGCGTGCACGTTGTCGGAGCCCGGTTTGCCCCGGGTGCGCACCTCGCGTGCACCTTCGTCGGGGTGGGCACCTTGGCTGGGTTTGCCCCGGCTGCGCTCCGAAGCGGGGTTATTGGAGCGCCGCCTCTTTTTTTGTCGGAGCGTTTGGTGGGGTTTCTCGCATTGGCTCTTCCGAGGCCCGGTTGCCACCCTGGCGCGCACGAAGTCGGAAGTAGGGTTAATTGCCCGGGTGCGCACCTTTGCCAGGGTGGGCACCTTACCTGGGCTGCGCACCAGGGCGGGCTCAAGATGGCACGCGCGTTCCGTTTTTTTCACTATCTTTCAAAACGGAAATTTTAAAATCTCCTTTTTTTTTTGCCTTTTCTGGAAATTAGTGAAGGCAGCGCATCAAAGGTGCGCACCTCGCTGCCCACCTTGGTGTGCTCTGAGGTGCGCACCCGGGAGCGCTACGAAGTGTGCTCCAAGGTGCGGCGTGCACGTTGTCGGAGCCCGGTTTGCCCCGGGTGCGCACCTCGCCTGCACCTTGGCCGGGGTGGGCACCTTGGCTGGGTTTGCCCAGGGTGCGCTCCGAAGCGGGGTTACTGGAGCGCCCCCTCTTTTTTTGTCAGAGCGTTTGGTGGGGTTTCTCGCATTGGCTCTTCCCAGGCCCGGTTGTTGGGTGCGCTCCCACCCTGGCGCGCGCGAAGTTGGAAGTTGGGTTAATTGCCCGGGCGCGCACCTTCGCCAGGGTGGGCACCTTGGTGCGCACACCTTGGCTGGGCTGCGCACCAGGGCGGGCTCAAGATGGCACCAGCATTCCCTTTTTCTCACTATCTTTCAAAACGGAAATTTTAAAATCTCGTTTTTTTTTTGCCTTTTATGGAAATTAGTGAAGGCATCGCATCAAAGGTGCGCACCTCGCTGCCCACCTTGGTGTGCTCCGAGGTGCCCACCACGGTGCGCAACGCCGGTGCGAACCCGGGAGCGCCCCGATGTGTGCTCCAAGGTGCGGCGTGCACGAAGTCGGACCCCGGTTTGCCCCGGGTGCGCACCTCGCGTGCACCTTGGTGCGCACACCTTGGCTGGGTTGCGCGGCCTGGTGGGCACCATGGTGCGCACCAAGGAGCGCTCCGAAGTGTGCTCCAAGGTGCGGCGTGCACGAAGTCGGAGCCCGGTTTGCCCCGGGTACGCACCTCGCGTGCACCTTCGCCGGGGTGGGCACCTCGGCTGGGTTGCGCGCCCTGGTGCGCACCAAGGAGCGCTCCGAAGTGTGCTCCAAGGTGCGGCGTGCACGAAGTCGGAGCCCGGTTTGCCCCGGGTGCGCACCTTCGCCGCGGTGCGCACCATGGCGTGCACGAAGTCGGAGCCCGGTTTGCCCCGGGTGCGCACCTCGCGTGCACCTTCGGCGGGGTTGCGCGCCCTGGTGGGCACCATGGTGCGCACCAAGGAGCGCTCCGAAGTGTGCTCCAAGGTGCGGCGTGCACGAAGTCGGAGCCCGGTTTGCCCCGGGTGCGCACCTCGCGTGCACCTTCGGCGGGGTTGCGCGCCCTGGTGGGCACCATGGTGCGCACCAAGGAGCGCTCCGAAGTGTGCTCCAAGGTGCGGCGTGCACGAAGTCGGAGCCCGGTTTGCCCCGGGTGCGCACCTCGCGTGCACCTTCGCCGCGGTGGGCACCATGGCGTGCACGAAGTCGGAGCCCGGTTTGCCCCGGGTGCGCACCTCGCGTGCACCTTCGCCGGGGTGGGCACCTCGGCTGGGTTGCGCGCCCTGGTGCGCACCAAGGAGCGCTCCGAAGTGTGCTCCAAGGTGCGGCGTGCACGAAGTCGGAGCCCGGTTTGCCCCGGGTGCGCACCTCGCGTGCACCTTCGCCAGGGTGGGCACCTCGGTGCGCACACCTTCTCAATGTTTTCTTGCCTTTTCTGGAAATTGGTGAAGGCAGCGCATCAAAGGTGCGCACCTCGGTGTGCTCCGAGGTGCGAACCCGAGAGCGCTCCGAGGTGCCCACGAAGTCGAAAGTCGGGTTAATTGCATTGTTTTCCCCGGGTGCGCTCCGAGGTGCGCAACATCGGCGCGCACCAAGGAGGGCTCCGAAGTGTGCTCCAAGGTGCGCACGATGGCGTGCACCTCTGGTGCGCACGATTCGGAGCTCGGTTTGACCGGGGTGCGCACACCTTGGCTGGGTTGCGCACCTTTTGTGCGCTCCAAGGTGCGCACGAAGTCGGAGCTCGGTTTGCCCCGGGTGCGCACCTTCGCCAGGGTGCGCACCTTGATGCGCACGCCTTGGCTGGGCTGCGCACCTTGGTGGGCGCCATGGTGCGCACCTTTCGTGCGCTCCAAGGTGCGCACGAAGTCGGAGCTCGGTTTGCCCCGGGTGCGCACCTTGGTGGGCGCCATGGTGCACTCCGAGGTGCCCAAGATTGGTGCGCACCAAGGAGCGCTCCGAAGTGCGCTCCAAGGTGCGCGCGAAGTCGAAAGTTGGGTTAATTGTCCGGTTTGCCTCGGGTGCGCACCTTGCGTGCACCTTCGCCAGGGTGGGCGCCTTGGTGCGCACACCTTGGCTGGGCTGCGCACACCTTGGCACCCGCGTTTCCTTCATTTTAAATTTTTTTTTTTTACAATCTCTCAAGTGGGAAATTCTATAATCTCAACTTTTTTTGCCTTTTCAGGAAACTTTTGAATGGAGCGCATCATTGGTGCGCTCCGAAGTGTGCTCCAAAGCTCTCTCCAGCTGCGTGCACCTGCCCCGGCCGCGCACCCGGCCCCGCCCAGCTTCGCTCACCTGTCCCGGGCGTCTGGTGCGGAACCTTAGAGTAAGAAACATCACCGTGCACCTTGGCCAACGTGCGCGACTCGACCGAGCGCGCACTGGCCGAGGTGCACACCGATTTCACCTGGGTGCGCGCGCAGCACCTCGGGCGCACCGGGGTGCGCGCACAACGCCCGGGTTGCACCGTGGCCTGTGTGCTCGGGGCGCCTCGGGTGCGCGCTCGGTGTCGCCCCCGCGCGCGCGGTAGTGCGGGCAGCGCACCCCGGCCCGGCCCGGCCCCGACGAGAACGCAAACGGGCAAAAGGTTTATTCAAATAGCATTGCGACGCCCGGCGAAAAACTAAAAAAGGGTGCAACACCGGGACTTCCCGGGAGGTCACCCATCCCAGTACTACTCCGGCCCAAGCGCGCTTAACTGCGGAGTTCTGATGGGATCCGGTGCACTAACGCTGGTATGATCGCACCCGTTATGAGCTTGTCGCAGTGTGTACTTAGCAAACCGCGACCCACGTGCGAATCCACCCCGGCCACCCACCCCCGTCGAGGTGCACACCCTCCCTCGCGAAGTGCGCCCCGTTCGCCAAGTGTGAGCCCTGCCCGGGTGCGCGCACCTTGCTAGGGCGTCGGGTGTGCACCCGGCCCGGCCTACGTGCGTGCACCTGGAGGGGGCGTCGTGTGCGTGCAGTGTCCCGTCTGCAACGCGGTGCCCACACACCACCTCGGGCGCAACGACCTGCGCTCACATGTGGGCCGAGTGCACCTTGGTGCATGTTCGGGGCGCCTCGGGTGCACGCTCGATCTTGCCCCGGTGCACCAAGGCGCTCGGTTTGCCCCGGGTGCGCACTTGGTGCAAGGTGGGCACCCAAAATAGGGATCAAGCACCAAAACACAAGTTTCGGGATGCAAAATGGGACCCAAGGACCACAAATGCGTTCCAAGACCCATGATGGGTCCACGAGAACAAAAATGTGTTCCGAGACTTAATAAACAAATATTGGGTTTTAGGAGAAGAAACATGCTCTGATGCCCAAAACGAGAATCGACCCCGAAAAGGCCACAGGCCAAAAGTGGGATGCGAGACAAAAAAAAATGGGACCCGAGGACCAAAATTGGGTTCCCAGGTCGAAGACAGGGCAACCGGACAAGAAACGACCTCTAAGGCTCGAAATGAGTCCCGACGACTAAAACTTGACAAGAAGCACCCATCAGGCACCCAACTCGACACCCATGGGATGCCGACCCACCCGGGCTTCCACCTAGCACACCTTGGCACCCACCCACCCTCGCACCCAACCTCGCACCCAACTTAGCACCTTTGAACCCACATTGGCACTCACCCTGACCCTGGCACCTTGGAACCCACATTGGCACTCACCTTGACCCTGGCACCCACCTTTGCACTCACCTTGGGACCCACCCTGGCTCCCACCTCGGCACCCACCCAGACACCCACCTTGGTTCCTTGGCACCCACCTTGGATCCTTGGCACCCACCCCGACACCCACCTTGGCACGCAACTTGGCTACTTGCCACCCACCTTGGCTCCTTGACGCCCACCCCGACAACCACCCCGTGACCTACCCTGGCTAGGGTTGGTGCACACCCACCCTGGTGCCCACCTTGGCACCCACCCTATGACCCACCTTGGCACGCACCTTAGTACCCACCCCGTTACCCACCCTAGGACCCACCCCGTGACCCACCTTGGCCAGGGTGGGTGCACCCACCCTGGTGCCCACCTTGGCACCCACCCATCCTAGCACCCAGCCTGTGACCGGGCTTGGAACCCAACCTTGCACCCGCACCCGTCTTGGCCAGTGTGGGTGCGCACCCATCCTGGCACCCACGTTGTGACACACCCTTTAACCCACGCACCCTAGCACCCACGTTGGCACCCACCTTGGAACCCAACCTAGCAACTTGGCACCCACCCCGTGACCCACCTTGGCATCCACCATAGCAGTCGCCGACTTGGCACCCACCTCGGCACCCACCTTGACACTTGTGGACCCACCTTGCCACTCACCCTAGCATCGACCCATCCTAGCACCCACCCTGGCACCTTTGCACCCTAGCACTCACCCATCCTAGCACCTAACCTGTGACCCACCTTGACACTCACCCTCGCACCCACCTTGGAACCCAACCTAGCACCCACCCACCCTGACACCAACCCTAGCACCTACCCACCCTTGCACCCACCCTGTGACCCATCTTGGCACCCACCCATCCTACCACTCAACCTATCACCCACCTTCTCACCCACCTTGGCATCCACCTTAGCACCCACCCACACTGGCACCTTGGCACCCACCTCGGGCAAGGTGGGTGCACACCCACCCTGGCACCCAATTTAGAACCCACCGAGCATGTTACCCACCTTGGCACCCACATTGCAGCCCACCCTAGTACCCACCCTATGACCCACATTGGCATCCACACCCTAGCACCCAGGCACCTCGACACCCGCCTTGACACCCACCCTAGCACTGAACCTGTGACCCACCTTGGAACTCACCCTAGAACCCACCCACCCTGTGAACCACCTTGGCATCCACCTTAGCACCCACCCACCTTGGCACCCACTCTAGCACTCACCCATCCTAACACCCAACTTGTTACCCACCTTGGCACCCGCCCTCGCGTCCACCTTGAAACCCACCCTAGCACCCACCCACGCAGGAGCCCACCTTGGCACCCAACCTAACACCCACGCATCCTGGCACCCAACTTGTGACCCACCTTGGAACCCACCCTAGTACCCACCTTTGAACCCACTATATCACCAACCCACCTTGGCACCCACCCTATGACCCTCTTTGGAATCCACCCTAGCACGCACCCACCCTGGCACCCACCATGGAGCGCACCCTAGCACCCACCCACCTCGGCACGCACCTCAACACCCACCTTGGTGTGCGCACTGCGCCAACCTCTCAAAGACCCTATGTGGTGCGCTCCAAAGTGTACACCTTTGGTGCGCTCCAAGGTGCGCACCTTTGGTGCACACCGAGGTGCACACCAAAGTGTGCACCGAGGTGAGCACCAAAGTGCACTCCAGGGTGCACACCAAGGCGTGCACCTTTGGTGCGGTCAATGCAAACGAATTCGGAAGTTGGGGTCGATGTCCTAATCGCTGCTGCAGACTACACGTATGAGAATCGGACAAATAGCTTTATATAGGGGAGGTGTTGCGTTTGATGGGTCGACTCCCCTGGTTGTGTGCACTGCACCAACTTCAAAGACCCTGTCTTGTTTAAGAAGTCAAAAGTTGGGGTGGATGTCCTAATCATTGCTGCAGTCTACGCATGTATGAGAATCAGACAAATAGCTTATATAGGGGAGGTGTTGCATTCGGTGGGTTGACTCCCCTGGTTGTGCGCACTGCGCCAACCTCAAAGACCCCGCATAGCAGAAGAAGTCGGAAGTCGGATTTTGGTGAGCACCAAGGCGTGCACCTTTGGTGCGGTCAACGCAGACGAATTCAGAAGTTGGGGTGGATGTCCTAATCGTTGTTGCAGGCTACACATGTATGAGAATCAGACAAATAGCTTATATAGGGGAGGTGTTGGGTTTGATGGGTCAACTCCCTTGGTTGTGCGCATTACGCCAACCTCAAAGACCTTGTTTTCGTTAAGAAGTCAAAAGTTGGGGTCAATGTCCTAATGGCTCCTGCAGGCTACACATGTATGAGAATCGGACAAATAGCTTATATAGGGGAGGTGTTGGGTTTGATGGGTCGACTCCCCTGGTTGTGCGCATTACGTCAACCTCAAAGACCTTGTTTTCGTTAAGAAGTCAAAAGTTGGGGTCGATGTCCTAATTGCTCCTGTAGACTACACATGTATGAGAATCAGACAAATAGCTTATATAGGGGAGGTGTTGGGTTTGATGGGTTGACTCCCCTAGTTGTTCGCATTACACCAACCTCAAAGACCTTGTTTTCGTTTAGAAGCCGAAAGTTGGGGTCGATGTCCTAATTGCTCCTGCAGGCTACGCATGTATGAGAATCAGACAAATAGCTTATATAGGGGAGGTGTTGGGTTTGATGGGTCGACTCCCCTGGTTGTGCGCATTGCGCCAACCTCAAAGACCCTGCATTGCGGATGAAGTCGAAAGTCAGAGTTTGGTGTGCTACAAGGTGTGGTCGAAGGTGCTCACCTAGGTGTGCACCTTTGGAGCACAGGAAAAGTGCCCTCCAAAAGTGCGCACCTTTGGAGTGCACAAAAGTGCCCTCCAAAAGTGCGCACCTTTGGAGCGCAGAAAAGTGCCCTCCAAAAAGTGCCCTCCAAAAGTGCGCACCTTTGGAGCGCAGAAAAGTGCCCTCCAAAAAGTGCCCTCCAAAAGTGCGCACCTTTGGAGCGCAGAAAAGTGCCCTCCAAAAAGTGCCCTCCAAAAGTGCGCACCTTTGGAGCGCAGAAAAGTGCCCTCCAAAAGTGCGCACCTTTGGAGCGCAGAAAAGTGCCCTCCAAAAAGTGCCCTCCAAAAGTGCGCACCTTTGGAGCGCAGAAAAGTGCCCTCCAAAAAGTGCCCTCCAAAAGTGCGCACCTTTGGAGCGCAGAAAAGTGCCCTCCAAAAAGTGCCCTCCAAAAGTGCGCACCTTTGGAGCGCAGAAAAGTGCCCTCCAAAAAGTGCCCTCCAAAAGTGCGCACCTTTGGAGCGCAGAAAAGTGCCCTCCAAAAAGTGCCCTCCAAAAGTGCGCACCTTTGGAGCGCAGAAAAGTGCCCTCCAAAAGTGCGCACCTTTGGAGCGCACAAAAGTGCCCTCCAAAAGTGCGCACTTTTGGTGCGCACCAAGGCGCTGGTTCGGTCGTTGCAGGCGAGTTCGGAAGTTGGGGTCGATGTCCTGAGCGGAGGTGCAAACTACACAGGTGTCGGAATCGGACAAATAGCTTATATAGGGGAGGTGTATGCTTCGATGGGTCGACTCCCCAGGTTGAGCGCACCGCGCCAACCTCAAAGACCCTACGGTATGGATGAAGTCGGAAGTTGGGTCCGATGACCAATTCGATTAGTAGGTATGCTCATGAGGTCGGAATTTGGGTCCGATGACCTGCCATGTGCAGGAAGGCGAATGTTGACACTGTGCGTTGCAAGGTGCACACCAAGGCGCTGGTGCGGTCTTTTTAGTCGAGTTCGGAAGTTGGGGTCGATGTCCTGATCGGAGGTGCAAGCTACACAGGTGTGGGAATCGGACAAATAGCTTATATAGGGGAGGTGTATGCTTCGTTGGGTCGACTCCCCGGGTTGAGCGCACCGCGCCAACCTCAAAGACCCTACGGTATGGATGAAGTCGGAAGTTGGGTCCGATGACCGATTCGATATGTAGGCATACTCGCGAGGTCGGAATTTGGGTCCGATGACCTGCCACGTGCAGGAAGGCGAATGTTGGCACTGTGCGTTGCAAGGTGCGCACCAAGGCGCTGGTTCGGTCGTTGGAGGCGAGTTCGGAAGTTGGGGTCGATGTCTTGATCGGAGGTGCAAACTACACAGGTGTGGGAATCGGACAAATAGCTTATATAGGGGAGGTGTATGCTTCGTTGGGTCGACTCCCCGGGTTGAGCGCACCGCGCCAACCTCAAAGACCCTACGGTATGGATGAAGTCGGAAGTTGGGTCCGATGACCGATTCGATATGTAGGCATACTCGCGAGGTCGGAATTTGGGTCCGATGACCTGCCATGTGCAGGAAGGCGAATGTTGGGACTGTGCGTCGCAAGGTGCGCACCAAGGCGCTGGTGCCGTCGTTGCAGTCGAGTTCGGAAGTTGGGGTCGATGTCCTGGTCAGAGGTGCAAACTACACAGGTGTGGGAATCGGACAAATAGCTTATATAGGGGAGGTGTATGCTTCGATGGGTCGACTCCCTGGGTTGAGCGCACCGCGCCAACCTCAAAGACCCTACAGTATGGATGAAGTCGGAAGTTGGGTCCGATGACCGATTCGATACGTAGGCATATTGGCGAGGTCTGAATTTGTGTCCGATGACCTGCCATGCGCAGGAAGGCGGAATTTGGGTCCGATGACCGAGTTGATGGCGTGCCATGCGCAGAAAGGCGGAATTTGGGTCCGATGACCGAGTTGATGTTGATGGCCCGCCATGCACAGGAAGGCGGAATTTGGGTCCGATGACCGATTTGAAGGCGTGCCATACGCAAAAAGGCGGAGTTTGGGTCCGATGACCGAGTTGATATTGATGGCCCGCCATGCGCAGGAAGGCGGAATTTGGGTCCGATGACCTGACATACGCATGGAGTCCGACTCGGGGGCCGATGTTCGATTCGATGACTTGCATTGTGGGTAAAGTCGGAAGTTGTGGTCTTTGACCCGATTCGATGACCAGACTTCGGCTGCTTGAGAATCGGACAAATAACTTATATAGGGGAGGTAGTGTTCTCGAGCATCCTCCCCCCGTGCCCGTTTATGTCGATTGATGCTGGTGCTCGACTGGTTGGAGCGCTCGGATGCAAAAATCTTGCACCAGGATTTATCGATTGTGATGGACACGGCAAGTCTCCTGATTGCTATGCAGGAGCTCATCGTGAATCTCTATGCGGCCTTGGTATGGACTCGACCTGCGGAATGGTTCGGCAATGGTAGTCGCTCCAACACGTCCTTGCAATGGCCACAGAGGTGATTCGACTAGAGCTCCAGTCTAGCTTTTGGGTTGCTTGGCGGACTGGTATAGCCGCGATCGAGTTCCGGCCATGAACGTTTTAGATAGCTCTTGGGCTTTCTGGGACGGAAGTCGGAAGTTTGGGCTGTTGTCCGATTTGATGACCATTCTTCGGATGTGTGAGAATCGGACAAATAACTTATATAGGGGACTGTGTTGTCTCACGCAGCCCCCTCCGTGCCCCTCTATCTCGACCGATGTTGGTGCTTGAAAGGGTTGGGATCGCTCGGATTTATAAACGTGCACCACCATTTGTCGAGTGTGAGGGACGCGGCAGGTCTCCTAAATGCTATGCGGGCGCTCTCTGAGAATCTCTATCCGGCCTCGACACAGACTAGTCTTGCTGAATGGTTTGGCACTGGTAGTCGATCCAACACGTCGTTGTTGTGGCCGCCTAGGCGATTCGATTCGAGCCCCCGTCTAGCTTTTGGGTTGCTTGGCGGATTTTGCCCTATCCGCAAGTGAGCTCGGTCCCTAAACGTTCGAGAAACCCGATTGCTATGCGCCGACTCTCTTTCTTGCGAGCCTCCATCTAGCTTTTGGGTCTCTACGGAACGGAAGTCGGAATCTGGGACCGTTGTTTGATTCGACGAGGCAGACTACGGTTGTGCGAGAATCGGACAAATAACTTATATAGGGGAGGTGTTGACTGGAGCATTCTCCCCCGTGCCCCTCTAACTCGACCAATGCTGGCGCTCGAACGGTGGTAGCGCTCGGATTTTCATTGAGCGCCAGCATTGGTCGATTTAGAGGGGCATGCGAGATTCCCGAATGCTATGCGAGGGCTCTAACGGAAATGTCTATTGGCTTCGGTATGGATGCAATTGCGAGTGGTTCGGCAAAGGTAGTCGTTCCGATGCGTCCATGTCGTGGCCAAATCGATAATTCGATTTGAGCCCTCGTATAGCATTTGGGTCTCTCGATGTGATTCCGCATTCCAGTCCCTTTGGGCACTGCTTGAGCCGCATCCCAGGGGGTTCCCTTCCCAATAATCTGCCTCGCAACCCGATTGCTATGCGGTGAGGCTCCTCGGCCGCCTCGGAACTATCTGTGTATCAGACGCATCGCGGGATAAGGGGTTGGCAACGGTAGTCGCCCCAAGCGCGTCCGATGCTTGGACCATTCCGAGGCGGCCCTGAAGCCTCTTCCGTCTAGCCGTTGGGTCCTTCTCGCCGCATCCCTCGCCTCGCACCCCGATTGCTATGCGGTGAGGCTCCTCGGCCGCCTCGGAACTATCTGTGTATCGGACGCGTCGCGGGATAAGGGGTTGTCACTGGTAGTCGCCCCAAGCGCGTCCGATGCTTGGACCATTCCGAGGCGGCCCTGAAGCCTCTTCCGTCTAGCCGTTGGGTCCTTCTCGCCGCATCCCTCGCCTCGCACCCCGATTGCTATGCGGTGAGGCTCCTCGGCCGCCTCGGAACTATCTGTGTATCGGACGCGTCGCGGGATAAGGGGTTGTCATTGGTAGTCGCCCCAAGCGCGTCCGATGCTTGGACCATTCCGAGGCGGCCCTGAAGCCTCTTCCGTCTAGCCGTTGGGTCCTTCTCGCCGCATCCCTCGCCTCGCACCCCGATTGCTATGCGGTGAGGCTCCTCGGCCGCCTCGGAACTATCTGTGTATCGGACGCGTCGCGGGATAAGGGGTTGTCACTGGTAGTCGCCCCAAGCGCGTCCGATGCTTGGACCATTCCGAGGCGGCCCTGAAGCCTCTTCCGTCTAGCCGTTGGGTCCTTCTCGCCGCATCCCTCGCCTCGCACCCCGATTGCTATGCGGTGAGGCTCCTCGGCCGCCTCGGAACTATCTGTGTATCGGACGCGTCGCGGGATAAGGGGTTGTCACTGGTAGTCGCCCCAAGCGCGTTCGATGCTTGGACCATTCCGAGGCGGCCCTGAAGCCTCTTCCGTCTAGCCGTTGGGTCCTTCTCGCCGCATCCCTCGCCTCGCACCCCGATTGCTATGCGGTGAGGCTCCTCGGCCGCCTTGGAACTATCTGTGTATCGGACGCGTCGCGGGATAAGGGGTTGTCACTGGTAGTCGCCCCAAGCGCGTCCGATGCTTAGACCATTCCGAGGCGGACCCGAAGCCTCTTCCGTCTAGCCGTTGGGTCCTTCTCGCCGCATCCTTCGCCTCGCACCCCGATTGCTATGCGGTGAGGCTCCTCGGCCGCCTCGGAACTATCTGTGTATCGGACGCGTCGCGGGATAAGGGGTTGTCACTGGTAGTCGCCCCAAGCGCGTCCGATGCTTGGACCATTCCGAGGCGGACCCGAAGCCTCTTCCGTCTAGCCGTTGGGTCCTTCTCGCCGCATCCCTCGCCTCGCACCCCGATTGCTATGCGGTGAGGCTCCTCGGCCGCCTTGGAACTATCTGTGTATCGGACGCGTCGCGGGATAAGGGGTTGTCACTGGTAGTCGCCCCAAGCGCGTCCGATGCTTGGACCATTCCGAGGCGGACCCGAAGCCTCTTCCGTCTAGCCGTTGGGTCCTTCTCGCCGCATCCCTCGCCTCGCACCCCGATTGCTATGCGGTGAGGCTCCTCGGCCGCCTTGGAACTATCTGTGTATCGGACGCGTCGCGGGATAAGGGGTTGTCACTGGTAGTCGCCCCAAGCGCGTCCGATGCTTGGACCATTCCGAGGCGGACCCGAAGCCTCTTCCGTCTAGCCGTTGGGTCCTTCTCGCCGCATCCCTCGCCTCGCACCCCGATTGCTATGCGGTGAGGCTCCTCGGCCGCCTTGGAACTATCTGTGTATCGGACGCGTCGCGGGATAAGGGGTTGTCACTGGTAGTCGCCCCAAGCGCGTCCGATGCTTGGACCATTCCGAGGCGGCCCCGAAGCCTCTTCCGTGTAGCCGTTGGGTCCTTCTCGCCGCATCCCTCGCCTCGCACCCCGATTGCTATGCGGTGAGGCTCCTCGGCCGCCTTGGAACTATCTGTGTATCGGACGCGTCGCGGGATAAGGGGTTGTCACTGGTAGTCGCCCCAAGCGCGTCCGATGCTTGGACCATTCCGAGGCGGCCCCGAAGCCTCTTCCGTGTAGCCGTTGGGTCCTTCTCGCCGCATCCCTCGCCTCGCACCCCGATTGCTATGCGGTGAGGCTCCTCGGCCGCCTTGGAACTATCTGTGTATCGGACGCGTCGCGGGATAAGGGGTTGTCACTGGTAGTCGCCCCAAGCGCGTCCGATGCTTGGACCATTCCGAGGCGGACCTGAAGCCTCTTCCCTCTAGCCGTTGGGGCTTTCTCGCCGCATCCCTCGCCTCGCACCCTGATTGCTATGCTGTGAGGCTCCTCGGCCGCCTTGGAACTATCTGTGTATCGGACGCATCGCGGGATAAGGGGTTGGCAGTGGTAGTCGCCCCAAGCGCATCCGATGCTTGGACCATTCCGAGGCGGCCCTGCAGCCTCTTCCGTCTAGCCGTTGGGGCCATCTCGCCGCATCCCCCACCTCGCACCACGATTGCTATGCGGTGAGGCTCCTTGGCCGCCTCGGAACTATCTGTGTATCGGACGCATCGCGGGATAAGGGGTTGTCACTGGTAGTCGCCCCAAGCGCGTCCGATGCTTGGACTATTCCGAGGCGGCCCTGCAGCCTCTTCCGTCTAGCCGTTGGGGCCATCTCGCTGCATCCCCCACCTCCTCGGCCGCCTCGGAACTATCTGTGTATCGGACGCATCGCGGGATAAGGGGTTGGCAGTGGTAGTCGCCCCAAGCGCGTCCGATGCTTGGACTATTCCGAGGCAGCCCTGCAGCCTCTTCCGTCTAGCCTTTGGGGCCATCTCGCCGCATCCCTCGCCTCGCACCCCGATTGCTATGCGGTGAGGCTCCTCGGCCGCCTGGGAACTATCTTCGTATCGGACGCATCGCGGGATAAGGGGTTGTCACTGGTAGTCGCCCCAAGCGCGTCCGATGCTTGGACTATTCCGAGGCGGCCCTGTGGCCTCTTCCGTCTAGCCGTTGGGGCCATCTCGCCGCATCCCCCACCTCGCACCCCGATTGCTATGCGGTGAGGCTCTTCGGCCGCCTTGGAACTATCTTCGTATCGGACGCATTGCGGGATAAGGGGTTGTCACTGGTAGTGGCCCCAAGCGCGTCCGATGCTTGGACTATTCCGAGGCGGCCCTGCAGCCTCTTCCGTCTAGCCGTTGGGGCCATCTCGCCGCATCCCCCACCTCGCACCCCGATTGCTATGCGGTGAGGCTCCTCGGCCGCCTTGGAACTATCTTCGTATCGGACGCATCGCGGGATAAGGGGTTGTCACTGGTAGTCGCCCCAAGCGCGTCCGATGCTTGGACTATTCCGACGCGGCCCTGTGGCCTCTTCCGTCTAGCCGTTGGGGCCATCTCGCCGCATCCCCCACCTCGCACCCCGATTGCTATGCGGTGAGGCTCCTCGGCCGCCTTGGAACCATCTTCGTATCGGACGCATCGCGGGATAGGGGGCTGTCACTGGTAGTCGCCCCAAGCGTGTCCGATGCTTGGACCATTCCTAGGCGGCCCTGAAGCCTCTTCCGTCTAGCCGTTGGGGCCTTCCCGCCCCATCCCTCGCCTCGCACCCCCGATTGCTATGCGGTGAGGCTCCTCGGCCGCCTTGGAACCATCTGTGTATCGGACGCATCGCGGGATAAGGGGTTGGCACTGGCAGTCGCCCCAAGCGCGTCCGATGCTTGGACCATTCCGAGGTGGCCCTGAAGCCTCTTCCGTCTAGCCGTTGGGGCCTTCCCGCCCCATCCCTCGCCTCGCACCCCGATTGATATGCGGTGAGGCTCCTCGGCCGCCTTGGAACTATCTGTGTATCGGACGCATCGCGGGATAAGGGGTTGGCACTGGTAGTCGTCCCAATCGCATCCGATGCTTGGACCATTCCGAGGCGGCCCTGCAGCCTCTTCCGTTTAGCCGTCGGGGCCTTCCCGCCGCATCCCTCGCCTCGCATCCCGATTCCTATGCGGTGAGTCTTCTCGGCCGCCGCGGAACTATACCTGTTATTGCTACTGCATCCTTCGGCTGGTAACCTCCTCTGCCGCCTTGGAACGTTCTCTTTGTCGGACGCGTCGCGGGATAAGGGGTTGGCACTGGTAGTCGCCCCAAGCGCGCCCGATGCATAGACCGCTCCGAGTCGACCTTGCTTTCAGCCTCTCACATGCATAGACCTCTCTGAGTCGACCCTGCAGCCTCTCACGTTTAGCCTTTGGAATCTCGCCTCACAACATGATTGCTATCCTTGATGCATCCCTTGCCTCGAGCCCTGATTGCTTTCTTGGCTGCATCCCTCCTCTCCTCACAGCCCGGTTGTCATCACTGCTTCATCCGTCGCTTCATGCATTCTGGCTGCTGGGCCCTTCCCACCGCACACCTCGATTGCTATCTCTTCTGCATCACACACCCCGATTGCTATCTCTGCTACATCCCTCGGCTCTCACTTCTGCATCCTTCGCCTCACACCTCGATTGCTATCAATGCTGCATCCGTAACCTCACACCCCGATTGCTATGCGGGGAGGCTCCTTGGCCGCCTTGGAAATTTCTGTGTGTCGGACGCACCGCGGGATAAGGGGTTGGCACTGGTAGTCGCCCCAAGTGCGCCCGATTCTTAGACCGCTTCGAGGTGACCTCGTAGCCTCTTTCGTCCAGGCTTCCTGCCTTCAACGCCCTTTTTACACCTCGATTGCTATGCGCGGGCTCGTTGGCGTCTATCACCTCTCTGCGAAGAGTGGCACGATGATTGTTGGGGTAAATCGTAGCAGTCCGATCTCTGGCCTTGGGCCATTGTGAGGGCTGATCGATTTCCTGTGCGCATCTCGTGTTCGCCCAGTAACAGACTCGACGACTTGTAATCGGTCTTGTTCCCGATTGTTCCTGGAGGTAGTCTTCGGAACTCTTGGATTTGACCTGTCACTCGAACTGTCCTCTTCCGAGGATGCTTGTGTGTGTGTGCTTGTGCCATTTCCTTGGCGGTATTAACGAGATATTAAAGAGCGGAGTGAGCGCCTCGCCCAGCTATGTTTGGGGCTCTCACTCCCTTACCCGGTGTGCGACCGCTTTGCACGTAGGTTGCGGAGCATCGCGACTCTTTCGATGTTTGGCGGTTGTCTTCCGGTGATGCGTTGGTCCCGAAGTGCACGTTACTAGCATTTCTGCCATTGTTCTCGATCTTTGGCACGTTCCTTCGTTGCAATTGGATATATATCTCCGTTTATACGCGCAGGCTTCTCCCGCCTATTCAGCGCTGTCCCACTCTCAGCACTCTCGTGGTCTCCTTGGCTTCTCTCTCCCGTGAGCGAGCTCTCTTCTCGAGTCTTTTCCATGTCCCATGGAGGTTGCCTTGCGAAATTCGGGCACACAAACGTGACCGGATAAGAGCGGAATTGCCTATGAGGAGAAGCTCACCTTAGGGAGCAGCAATGCCGAGTGTTTCGACAGAGGGTAGAGGGGGCGTTGTTTGGGCGGTTGCACAAAAGAGTGCTACGTTTGCACTGAAGGTTGCTTCTTCGTCTCCGACGAACTCTTCGAGGCAAAAAAGCTTGTTTACGGGGTCGAGGTGGGACTGTTCGTGCGAGTTGCGCCACCAAAAGTGCGTAGGGGGCATATACCTGGGAAATGGATGTCTCTGAGTGGCCTTACTCGGTCGCGTGCACGGTGCATTCTCTAACGGCAGGACTGTCGCGAGCATGTGCGGTTCGGATGTTTTCGGGTAAAGGGTTCCGTACGGGATGTTCTTCCCAGGCTCCTGTGAACCGAGACTCTGCATCGTCATGCTCCGGCTCCCGTGGGTGCTTCATGCCTCGTCGAGCTGTTTGTCGTGGACGATTAAGGCCGAGGCCT
>NW_026729181.1:127500-150000 GCF_030272615.1 Cryptomeria japonica
TTGCCCAGGGTGCGCTCCGAAGCGGGGTTACTGGAGCGCCCCCTCTTTTTTTGTCAGAGCGTTTGGTGGGGTTTCTCGCATTGGCTCTTCCCAGGCCCGGTTGTTGGGTGCGCTCCCACCCTGGCGCGCGCGAAGTTGGAAGTTGGGTTAATTGCCCGGGCGCGCACCTTCGCCAGGGTGGGCACCTTGGTGCGCACACCTTGGCTGGGCTGCGCACCAGGGCGGGCTCAAGATGGCACCAGCATTCCCTTTTTCTCACTATCTTTCAAAACGGAAATTTTAAAATCTCGTTTTTTTTTTGCCTTTTATGGAAATTAGTGAAGGCATCGCATCAAAGGTGCGCACCTCGCTGCCCACCTTGGTGTGCTCCGAGGTGCCCACCACGGTGCGCAACGCCGGTGCGAACCCGGGAGCGCCCCGATGTGTGCTCCAAGGTGCGGCGTGCACGAAGTCGGACCCCGGTTTGCCCCGGGTGCGCACCTCGCGTGCACCTTGGTGCGCACACCTTGGCTGGGTTGCGCGGCCTGGTGGGCACCATGGTGCGCACCAAGGAGCGCTCCGAAGTGTGCTCCAAGGTGCGGCGTGCACGAAGTCGGAGCCCGGTTTGCCCCGGGTACGCACCTCGCGTGCACCTTCGCCGGGGTGGGCACCTCGGCTGGGTTGCGCGCCCTGGTGCGCACCAAGGAGCGCTCCGAAGTGTGCTCCAAGGTGCGGCGTGCACGAAGTCGGAGCCCGGTTTGCCCCGGGTGCGCACCTTCGCCGCGGTGCGCACCATGGCGTGCACGAAGTCGGAGCCCGGTTTGCCCCGGGTGCGCACCTCGCGTGCACCTTCGGCGGGGTTGCGCGCCCTGGTGGGCACCATGGTGCGCACCAAGGAGCGCTCCGAAGTGTGCTCCAAGGTGCGGCGTGCACGAAGTCGGAGCCCGGTTTGCCCCGGGTGCGCACCTCGCGTGCACCTTCGGCGGGGTTGCGCGCCCTGGTGGGCACCATGGTGCGCACCAAGGAGCGCTCCGAAGTGTGCTCCAAGGTGCGGCGTGCACGAAGTCGGAGCCCGGTTTGCCCCGGGTGCGCACCTCGCGTGCACCTTCGCCGCGGTGGGCACCATGGCGTGCACGAAGTCGGAGCCCGGTTTGCCCCGGGTGCGCACCTCGCGTGCACCTTCGCCGGGGTGGGCACCTCGGCTGGGTTGCGCGCCCTGGTGCGCACCAAGGAGCGCTCCGAAGTGTGCTCCAAGGTGCGGCGTGCACGAAGTCGGAGCCCGGTTTGCCCCGGGTGCGCACCTCGCGTGCACCTTCGCCAGGGTGGGCACCTCGGTGCGCACACCTTCTCAATGTTTTCTTGCCTTTTCTGGAAATTGGTGAAGGCAGCGCATCAAAGGTGCGCACCTCGGTGTGCTCCGAGGTGCGAACCCGAGAGCGCTCCGAGGTGCCCACGAAGTCGAAAGTCGGGTTAATTGCATTGTTTTCCCCGGGTGCGCAACATCGGCGCGCACCAAGGAGGGCTCCGAAGTGTGCTCCAAGGTGCGCACGATGGCGTGCACCTCTGGTGCGCACGATTCGGAGCTCGGTTTGACCGGGGTGCGCACACCTTGGCTGGGTTGCGCACCTTTTGTGCGCTCCAAGGTGCGCACGAAGTCGGAGCTCGGTTTGCCCCGGGTGCGCACCTTCGCCAGGGTGCGCACCTTGATGCGCACGCCTTGGCTGGGCTGCGCACCTTGGTGGGCGCCATGGTGCGCACCTTTCGTGCGCTCCAAGGTGCGCACGAAGTCGGAGCTCGGTTTGCCCCGGGTGCGCACCTTGGTGGGCGCCATGGTGCACTCCGAGGTGCCCAAGATTGGTGCGCACCAAGGAGCGCTCCGAAGTGCGCTCCAAGGTGCGCGCGAAGTCGAAAGTTGGGTTAATTGTCCGGTTTGCCTCGGGTGCGCACCTTGCGTGCACCTTCGCCAGGGTGGGCGCCTTGGTGCGCACACCTTGGCTGGGCTGCGCACACCTTGGCACCCGCGTTTCCTTCATTTTAAATTTTTTTTTTTTACAATCTCTCAAGTGGGAAATTCTATAATCTCAACTTTTTTTGCCTTTTCAGGAAACTTTTGAATGGAGCGCATCATTGGTGCGCTCCGAAGTGTGCTCCAAAGCTCTCTCCAGCTGCGTGCACCTGCCCCGGCCGCGCACCCGGCCCCGCCCAGCTTCGCTCACCTGTCCCGGGCGTCTGGTGCGGAACCTTAGAGTAAGAAACATCACCGTGCACCTTGGCCAACGTGCGCGACTCGACCGAGCGCGCACTGGCCGAGGTGCACACCGATTTCACCTGGGTGCGCGCGCAGCACCTCGGGCGCACCGGGGTGCGCGCACAACGCCCGGGTTGCACCGTGGCCTGTGTGCTCGGGGCGCCTCGGGTGCGCGCTCGGTGTCGCCCCCGCGCGCGCGGTAGTGCGGGCAGCGCACCCCGGCCCGGCCCGGCCCCGACGAGAACGCAAACGGGCAAAAGGTTTATTCAAATAGCATTGCGACGCCCGGCGAAAAACTAAAAAAGGGTGCAACACCGGGACTTCCCGGGAGGTCACCCATCCCAGTACTACTCCGGCCCAAGCGCGCTTAACTGCGGAGTTCTGATGGGATCCGGTGCACTAACGCTGGTATGATCGCACCCGTTATGAGCTTGTCGCAGTGTGTACTTAGCAAACCGCGACCCACGTGCGAATCCACCCCGGCCACCCACCCCCGTCGAGGTGCACACCCTCCCTCGCGAAGTGCGCCCCGTTCGCCAAGTGTGAGCCCTGCCCGGGTGCGCGCACCTTGCTAGGGCGTCGGGTGTGCACCCGGCCCGGCCTACGTGCGTGCACCTGGAGGGGGCGTCGTGTGCGTGCAGTGTCCCGTCTGCAACGCGGTGCCCACACACCACCTCGGGCGCAACGACCTGCGCTCACATGTGGGCCGAGTGCACCTTGGTGCATGTTCGGGGCGCCTCGGGTGCACGCTCGATCTTGCCCCGGTGCACCAAGGCGCTCGGTTTGCCCCGGGTGCGCACTTGGTGCAAGGTGGGCACCCAAAATAGGGATCAAGCACCAAAACACAAGTTTCGGGATGCAAAATGGGACCCAAGGACCACAAATGCGTTCCAAGACCCATGATGGGTCCACGAGAACAAAAATGTGTTCCGAGACTTAATAAACAAATATTGGGTTTTAGGAGAAGAAACATGCTCTGATGCCCAAAACGAGAATCGACCCCGAAAAGGCCACAGGCCAAAAGTGGGATGCGAGACAAAAAAAAATGGGACCCGAGGACCAAAATTGGGTTCCCAGGTCGAAGACAGGGCAACCGGACAAGAAACGACCTCTAAGGCTCGAAATGAGTCCCGACGACTAAAACTTGACAAGAAGCACCCATCAGGCACCCAACTCGACACCCATGGGATGCCGACCCACCCGGGCTTCCACCTAGCACACCTTGGCACCCACCCACCCTCGCACCCAACCTCGCACCCAACTTAGCACCTTTGAACCCACATTGGCACTCACCCTGACCCTGGCACCTTGGAACCCACATTGGCACTCACCTTGACCCTGGCACCCACCTTTGCACTCACCTTGGGACCCACCCTGGCTCCCACCTCGGCACCCACCCAGACACCCACCTTGGTTCCTTGGCACCCACCTTGGATCCTTGGCACCCACCCCGACACCCACCTTGGCACGCAACTTGGCTACTTGCCACCCACCTTGGCTCCTTGACGCCCACCCCGACAACCACCCCGTGACCTACCCTGGCTAGGGTTGGTGCACACCCACCCTGGTGCCCACCTTGGCACCCACCCTATGACCCACCTTGGCACGCACCTTAGTACCCACCCCGTTACCCACCCTAGGACCCACCCCGTGACCCACCTTGGCCAGGGTGGGTGCCTTGGTGCGCACAACTTGCCTGGGCTGCACACCAGGGCGGGCTCAAGATGGCACCCGCGTTCCGTTTTTTTCACTATCTTTCAAAACGGAAATTTTAAAATCTCATTTTTTTCTTTTTTTTGCCTTTTCTGGAAATTAGTGAAGGCAGCGCATCAAAGGTGCGCAATGCTGGTGCGAACCCGGGAGCGCTCCGATGTGTGCTCCAAGGTGCGGCGTGCACGAAGTCCGAGCCCGGTTTGCCCCGGGTGCGCACCTCGCGTGCACCTTCGCCGGGGTGAGCACCTTGGCTGGGTTGCGCGCCCTGGTGCGTACCAAGGAGCGCTCTGAAGTGTGCTCCAAGGTGCGGCGTGCACGAAGTCGGAGCCCGGTTTGCCCCGGGTGTGCACCTCGGGTGCGCACCTCGCGTGCACCTTCGCTGCGGTGGGCACCTTGGCTGGGTTGCGCGCCTTGGTGGGCACCATGCAGTGCACGAAGTCGGAGCCCGGTTTGCCCCGGGCGCGCACCTCCGCCAGGGTGGGCACCTTGGTGCGCACAACTTGCCTGGGCTGCGCATCAGGAAGGGCTCAAGATGGCACCCGCGTTCCGTTTTTTTCACTATCTTTCAGAACGGAAATTTTAAAATATCGTTTTTTTTTGCCTTTTCTGGAAATTAGTGAAGGCAGCGCATCAAAGGTGCGCAACGCTGGTGCGAACCTGGGAGCGCTCCGATGTGTGCTCCAAGGTGCGGCGTGCACGAAGTCGGAGCCCGGTTTGCCTCGGGTGCGCCCTGGTGGGCACCATGGTGCGCACCAAGGAGCGCTCCGAAGTGTGCTCCAAGGTGCGGCCTGCACGAAGTCGGAGCCCGGTTTGCCCCGGGTGTGCACCTCGGGTGGGCACCTTGGTGCGCATGCCTTGCCTGGGCTGCGCACCAGGGCGGGCTCAAGATGGCACCCGCGTTCCTTTTTTTTCACTATCTTTCAAAACGGAAATTTTAAAATCTCATTTTTTTTTGCCTTTTTCTGGAAATTAGTGAAGGCAGCGCATCAAAGGTGCGCACCTCGCTGCCCACCACGGTGCGCAACGCCGGTGGGCACCCGGGAGTGCTTCGAAGTGTGCTCCAAGGTGCTGCGTGCACGTTGTCGGAGCCCGGTTTGCCCCGGGTGCGCACCTCGCGTGCACCTTCGTCGGGGTGGGCACCTTGGCTTGGTTTGCCCCGGCTGCGCTCCGAAGCGGGGTTATTGGAGCGCCGCCTCTTTTTTTGTCGGAGCGTTTGGTGGGGTTTCTCGCATTGGCTCTTCCGAGGCCCGGTTGCCACCCTGGCGCGCACGAAGTCGGAAGTAGGGTTAATTGCCCGGGTGCGCACCTTTGCCAGGGTGGCACCTTACCTGGGCTGCGCACCAGGGCGGGCTCAAGATGGCACGCGCGTTCCGTTTTTTTCACTATCTTTCAAAACGGAAATTTTAAAATCTCCTTTTTTTTTTGCCTTTTCTGGAAATTAGTGAAGGCAGCGCATCAAAGGTGCGCACCTCGCTGCCCACCTTGGTGTGCTCTGAGGTGCGCACCCGGGAGCGCTACGAAGTGTGCTCCAAGGTGCGGCGTGCACGTTGTCGGAGCCCGGTTTGCCCCGGGTGCGCACCTCGCCTGCACCTTGGCCGGGGTGGGCACCTTGGCTGGGTTTGCCCAGGGTGCGCTCCGAAGCGGGGTTACTGGAGCGCCCCCTCTTTTTTTGTCAGAGAGTTTGGTGGGGTTTCTCGCATTGGCTCTTCCCAGGCCCGGTTGTTGGGTGCGCTCCCACCCTGGCGCGCGCGAAGTTGGAAGTTGGGTTAATTGCCCGGGCGCGCACCTTCGCCAGGGTGGGCACCTTGGTGCGCAAACCTTGGCTGGGCTGCGCACCAGGGCGGGCTCAAGATGGCACCAGCATTCCCTTTTTCTCACTATCTTTCAAAACGGAAATTTTAAAATCTCGTTTTTTTTTTGCCTTTTATGGAAATTAGTGAAGGCATCGCATCAAAGGTGCGCACCTCGCTGCCCACCTTGGTGTGCTCCGAGGTGCCCACCACGGTGCGCAACGCCGGTGCGAACCCGGGAGCGCCCCGATGTGTGCTCCAAGGTGCGGCGTGCACGAAGTCGGACCCCGGTTTGCCCCGGGTGCGCACCTCGCGTGCACCTTGGTGCGCACACCTTGGCTGGGTTGCGCGGCCTGGTGGGCACCATGGTGCGCACCAAGGAGCGCTCCGAAGTGTGCTCCAAGGTGCGGCGTGCACGAAGTCGGAGCCCGGTTTGCCCCGGGTGCGCACCTTCGCCGCGGTGGGCACCATGGCGTGCACGAAGTCGGAGCCCGGTTTGCCCCGGGTGCGCACCTCGCGTGCACCTTCGCCGGGGTGGGCACCTCGGCTGGGTTGCGCGCCCTGGTGCGCACCAAGGAGCGCTCTGAAGTGTGCTCCAAGGTGCGGCGTGCACGAAGTCGGAGCCCGGTTTGCCCCGGGTGTGCACCTCGCGTGCGCACCTCGCGTGCACCTTCGCTGCGGTGGGCACCTTGGCTGGGTTGCGCGCCTTGGTGGGCACCATGCAGTGCACGAAGTCGGAGCCCGGATTGCCCCGGGCGCGCACCTCCGCCAGGGTGGGCACCTTGGTGCGCACAACTTGCCTGGGGTGCGCACCAGGAAGGGCTCAAGATGGCACCCGCGTTCCGTTTTTTTCACTATCTTTCAGAACGGAAATTTTAAAATCTCGTTTTTTTTTGCCTTTTCTGGAAATTAGTGAAGGCAGCGCATCAAAGGTGCGCAACGCTGGTGCGAACCTGGGAGCGCTCCGATGTGTGCTCCAAGGTGCGGCGTGCACGAAGTCGGACCCCGGTTTGCCCCGGGTGCGCACCTCGCGTGCACCTTGGTGCGCACACCTTGGCTGGGTTGCGCGCCCTGGTGGGCACCATGGTGCGCACCAAGGAGCGCTCCGAAGTGTGCTCCAAGGTGCGGCGTGCACGAAGTCGGAGCCCGGTTTGCCCCGGGTGCGCACCTCGCGTGCACCTTCGCCGCGGTGGGCACCATGGCGTGCACGAAGTCGGAGCCCGGTTTGCCCCGGGTGCGCACCTCGCGTGCACCTTCGCCGGGGTGGGCACCTTGGTGTGCAGACCTTGGCTGGGTTGCGCGCCCTGGTGGGCACCATGGTGCGCACCAAGGAGCGCTCCGAAGTGTGCTCCAAGGTGCGGCCTGCACGAAGTCGGAGCCCGGTTTGCCCCGGGTGTGCACCTCGGGTGGGCACCTTGGTGCGCATGCCTTGCCTGGGCTGCGCACCAGGGCGGGCTCAAGATGGCACCCGCGTTCCTTTTTTTTCACTATCTTTCAAAATGGAAATTTTAAAATCTCATTTTTTTTTGCCTTTTTCTGGAAATTAGTGAAGGCAGCGCATCAAAGGTGCGCACCTCGCTGCCCACCACGGTGCGCAACGCCGGTGGGCACCCGGGAGTGCTTCGAAGTGTGCTCCAAGGTGCTGCGTGCACGTTGTCGGAGCCCGGTTTGCCCCGGGTGCGCACCTCGCGTGCACCTTCGTCGGGGTGGGCACCTTGGCTGGGTTTGCCCCGGCTGCGCTCCGAAGCGGGGTTATTGGAGCGCCGCCTCTTTTTTTGTCGGAGCGTTTGGTGGGGTTTCTCGCATTGGCTCTTCCGAGGCCCGGTTGCCACCCTGGCGCGCACGAAGTCGGAAGTAGGGTTAATTGCCCGGGTGCGCACCTTTGCCAGGGTGGGCACCTTACCTGGGCTGCGCACCAGGGCGGGCTCAAGATGGCACGCGCGTTCCGTTTTTTTCACTATCTTTCAAAACGGAAATTTTAAAATCTCCTTTTTTTTTTGCCTTTTCTGGAAATTAGTGAAGGCAGCGCATCAAAGGTGCGCACCTCGCTGCCCACCTTGGTGTGCTCTGAGGTGCGCACCCGGGAGCGCTACGAAGTGTGCTCCAAGGTGCGGCGTGCACGTTGTCGGAGCCCGGTTTGCCCCGGGTGCGCACCTCGCCTGCACCTTGGCCGGGGTGGGCACCTTGGCTGGGTTTGCCCAGGGTGCGCTCCGAAGCGGGGTTACTGGAGCGCCCCCTCTTTTTTTGTCAGAGCGTTTGGTGGGGTTTCTCGCATTGGCTCTTCCCAGGCCCGGTTGTTGGGTGCGCTCCCACCCTGGCGCGCGCGAAGTTGGAAGTTGGGTTAATTGCCCGGGCGCGCACCTTCGCCAGGGTGGGCACCTTGGTGCGCACACCTTGGCTGGGCTGCGCACCAGGGCGGGCTCAAGATGGCACCAGCATTCCCTTTTTCTCACTATCTTTCAAAACGGAAATTTTAAAATCTCGTTTTTTTTTTGCCTTTTATGGAAATTAGTGAAGGCATCGCATCAAAGGTGCGCACCTCGCTGCCCACCTTGGTGTGCTCCGAGGTGCCCACCACGGTGCGCAACGCCGGTGCGAACCCGGGAGCGCCCCGATGTGTGCTCCAAGGTGCGGCGTGCACGAAGTCGGACCCCGGTTTGCCCCGGGTGCGCACCTCGCGTGCACCTTGGTGCGCACACCTTGGCTGGGTTGCGCGGCCTGGTGGGCACCATGGTGCGCACCAAGGAGCGCTCCGAAGTGTGCTCCAAGGTGCGGCGTGCACGAAGTCGGAGCCCGGTTTGCCCCGGGTACGCACCTCGCGTGCACCTTCGCCGGGGTGGGCACCTCGGCTGGGTTGCGCGCCCTGGTGCGCACCAAGGAGCGCTCCGAAGTGTGCTCCAAGGTGCGGCGTGCACGAAGTCGGAGCCCGGTTTGCCCCGGGTGCGCACCTTCGCCGCGGTGCGCACCATGGCGTGCACGAAGTCGGAGCCCGGTTTGCCCCGGGTGCGCACCTCGCGTGCACCTTCGGCGGGGTTGCGCGCCCTGGTGGGCACCATGGTGCGCACCAAGGAGCGCTCCGAAGTGTGCTCCAAGGTGCGGCGTGCACGAAGTCGGAGCCCGGTTTGCCCCGGGTGCGCACCTCGCGTGCACCTTCGGCGGGGTTGCGCGCCCTGGTGGGCACCATGGTGCGCACCAAGGAGCGCTCCGAAGTGTGCTCCAAGGTGCGGCGTGCACGAAGTCGGAGCCCGGTTTGCCCCGGGTGCGCACCTCGCGTGCACCTTCGCCGCGGTGGGCACCATGGCGTGCACGAAGTCGGAGCCCGGTTTGCCCCGGGTGCGCACCTCGCGTGCACCTTCGCCGGGGTGGGCACCTCGGCTGGGTTGCGCGCCCTGGTGCGCACCAAGGAGCGCTCCGAAGTGTGCTCCAAGGTGCGGCGTGCACGAAGTCGGAGCCCGGTTTGCCCCGGGTGCGCACCTCGCGTGCACCTTCGCCAGGGTGGGCACCTCGGTGCGCACACCTTCTCAATGTTTTCTTGCCTTTTCTGGAAATTGGTGAAGGCAGCGCATCAAAGGTGCGCACCTCGGTGTGCTCCGAGGTGCGAACCCGAGAGCGCTCCGAGGTGCCCACGAAGTCGAAAGTCGGGTTAATTGCATTGTTTTCCCCGGGTGCGCTCCGAGGTGCGCAACATCGGCGCGCACCAAGGAGGGCTCCGAAGTGTGCTCCAAGGTGCGCACGATGGCGTGCACCTCTGGTGCGCACGATTCGGAGCTCGGTTTGACCGGGGTGCGCACACCTTGGCTGGGTTGCGCACCTTTTGTGCGCTCCAAGGTGCGCACGAAGTCGGAGCTCGGTTTGCCCCGGGTGCGCACCTTCGCCAGGGTGCGCACCTTGATGCGCACGCCTTGGCTGGGCTGCGCACCTTGGTGGGCGCCATGGTGCGCACCTTTCGTGCGCTCCAAGGTGCGCACGAAGTCGGAGCTCGGTTTGCCCCGGGTGCGCACCTTGGTGGGCGCCATGGTGCACTCCGAGGTGCCCAAGATTGGTGCGCACCAAGGAGCGCTTCGAAGTGCGCTCCAAGGTGCGCGCGAAGTCGAAAGTTGGGTTAATTGTCCGGTTTGCCTCGGGTGCGCACCTTGCGTGCACCTTCGCCAGGGTGGGCGCCTTGGTGCGCACACCTTGGCTGGGCTGCGCACACCTTGGCACCCGCGTTTCCTTCATTTTAAATTTTTTTTTTTTACAATCTCTCAAGTGGGAAATTCTATAATCTCAACTTTTTTTGCCTTTTCAGGAAACTTTTGAATGGAGCGCATCATTGGTGCGCTCCGAAGTGTGCTCCAAAGCTCTCTCCAGCTGCGTGCACCTGCCCCGGCCGCGCACCCGGCCCCGCCCAGCTTCGCTCACCTGTCCCGGGCGTCTGGTGCGGAACCTTAGAGTAAGAAACATCACCGTGCACCTTGGCCAACGTGCGCGACTCGACCGAGCGCGCACTGGCCGAGGTGCACACCGATTTCACCTGGGTGCGCGCGCAGCACCTCGGGCGCACCGGGGTGCGCGCACAACGCCCGGGTTGCACCGTGGCCTGTGTGCTCGGGGTGCCTCGGGTGCGCGCTCGGTGTCGCCCCCGCGCGCGCGGTAGTGCGGGCAGCGCACCCCGGCCCGGCCCGGCCCCGACGAGAACGCAAACGGGCAAAAGGTTTATTCAAATAGCATTGCGACGCCCGGCGAAAAACTAAAAAAGGGTGCAACACCGGGACTTCCCGGGAGGTCACCCATCCCAGTACTACTCCGGCCCAAGCGCGCTTAACTGCGGAGTTCTGATGGGATCCGGTGCACTAATGCTGGTATGATCGCACCCGTTATGAGCTTGTCGCAGTGTGTACTTAGCAAACCGCGACCCACGTGCGAATCCACCCCGGCCACCCACCCCCGTCGAGGTGCACACCCTCCCTCGCGAAGTGCGCCCCGTTCGCCAAGTGTGAGCCCTGCCCGGGTGCGCGCACCTTGCTAGGGCGTCGGGTGTGCACCCGGCCCGGCCTACGTGCGTGCACCTGGAGGGGGCGTCGTGTGCGTGCAGTGTCCCGTCTGCAACGCGGTGCCCACACACCACCTCGGGCGCAACGACCTGCGCTCACATGTGGGCCGAGTGCACCTTGGTGCATGTTCGGGGCGCCTCGGGTGCACGCTCGATCTTGCCCCGGTGCACCAAGGCGCTCGGTTTGCCCCGGGTGCGCACTTGGTGCAAGGTGGGCACCCAAAATAGGGATCAAGCACCAAAACACAAGTTTCGGGATGCAAAATGGGACCCAAGGACCACAAATGCGTTCCAAGACCCATGATGGGTCCACGAGAACAAAAATGTGTTCCGAGACTTAATAAACAAATATTGGGTTTTAGGAGAAGAAACATGCTCTGATGCCCAAAACGAGAATCGACCCCGAAAAGGCCACAGGCCAAAAGTGGGATGCGAGACAAAAAAAAATGGGACCCGAGGACCAAAATTGGGTTCCCAGGTCGAAGACAGGGCAACCGGACAAGAAACGACCTCTAAGGCTCGAAATGAGTCCCGACGACTAAAACTTGACAAGAAGCACCCATCAGGCACCCAACTCGACACCCATGGGATGCCGACCCACCCGGGCTTCCACCTAGCACACCTTGGCACCCACCCACCCTCGCACCCAACCTCGCACCCAACTTAGCACCTTTGAACCCACATTGGCACTCACCCTGACCCTGGCACCTTGGAACCCACATTGGCACTCACCTTGACCCTGGCACCCACCTTTGCACTCACCTTGGGACCCACCCTGGCTCCCACCTCGGCACCCACCCAGACACCCACCTTGGTTCCTTGGCACCCACCTTGGATCCTTGGCACCCACCCCGACACCCACCTTGGCACGCAACTTGGCTACTTGCCACCCACCTTGGCTCCTTGACGCCCACCCCGACAACCACCCCGTGACCTACCCTGGCTAGGGTTGGTGCACACCCACCCTGGTGCCCACCTTGGCACCCACCCTATGACCCACCTTGGCACGCACCTTAGTACCCACCCCGTTACCCACCCTAGGACCCACCCCGTGACCCACCTTGGCCAGGGTGGGTGCACCCACCCTGGTGCCCACCTTGGCACCCACCCATCCTAGCACCCAGCCTGTGACCGGGCTTGGAACCCAACCTTGCACCCGCACCCGTCTTGGCCAGTGTGGGTGCGCACCCATCCTGGCACCCACGTTGTGACACACCCTTTAACCCACGCACCCTAGCACCCACGTTGGCACCCACCTTGGAACCCAACCTAGCAACTTGGCACCCACCCCGTGACCCACCTTGGCATCCACCATAGCAGTCGCCGACTTGGCACCCACCTCGGCACCCACCTTGACACTTGTGGACCCACCTTGCCACTCACCCTAGCATCGACCCATCCTAGCACCCACCCTGGCACCTTTGCACCCTAGCACTCACCCATCCTAGCACCTAACCTGTGACCCACCTTGACACTCACCCTCGCACCCACCTTGGAACCCAACCTAGCACCCACCCACCCTGACACCAACCCTAGCACCTACCCACCCTTGCACCCACCCTGTGACCCATCTTGGCACCCACCCATCCTACCACTCAACCTATCACCCACCTTCTCACCCACCTTGGCATCCACCTTAGCACCCACCCACACTGGCACCTTGGCACCCACCTCGGGCAAGGTGGGTGCACACCCACCCTGGCACCCAATTTAGAACCCACCGAGCATGTTACCCACCTTGGCACCCACATTGCAGCCCACCCTAGTACCCACCCTATGACCCACATTGGCATCCACACCCTAGCACCCAGGCACCTCGACACCCGCCTTGACACCCACCCTAGCACTGAACCTGTGACCCACCTTGGAACTCACCCTAGAACCCACCCACCCTGTGAACCACCTTGGCATCCACCTTAGCACCCACCCACCTTGGCACCCACTCTAGCACTCACCCATCCTAACACCCAACTTGTTACCCACCTTGGCACCCGCCCTCGCGTCCACCTTGAAACCCACCCTAGCACCCACCCACGCAGGAGCCCACCTTGGCACCCAACCTAACACCCACGCATCCTGGCACCCAACTTGTGACCCACCTTGGAACCCACCCTAGTACCCACCTTTGAACCCACTATATCACCAACCCACCTTGGCACCCACCCTATGACCCTCTTTGGAATCCACCCTAGCACGCACCCACCCTGGCACCCACCATGGAGCGCACCCTAGCACCCACCCACCTCGGCACGCACCTCAACACCCACCTTGGTGTGCGCACTGCGCCAACCTCTCAAAGACCCTATGTGGTGCGCTCCAAAGTGTACACCTTTGGTGCGCTCCAAGGTGCGCACCTTTGGTGCACACCGAGGTGCACACCAAAGTGTGCACCGAGGTGAGCACCAAAGTGCACTCCAGGGTGCACACCAAGGCGTGCACCTTTGGTGCGGTCAATGCAAACGAATTCGGAAGTTGGGGTCGATGTCCTAATCGCTGCTGCAGACTACACGTATGAGAATCGGACAAATAGCTTTATATAGGGGAGGTGTTGCGTTTGATGGGTCGACTCCCCTGGTTGTGTGCACTGCACCAACTTCAAAGACCCTGTCTTGTTTAAGAAGTCAAAAGTTGGGGTGGATGTCCTAATCATTGCTGCAGTCTACGCATGTATGAGAATCAGACAAATAGCTTATATAGGGGAGGTGTTGCATTCGGTGGGTTGACTCCCCTGGTTGTGCGCACTGCGCCAACCTCAAAGACCCCGCATAGCAGAAGAAGTCGGAAGTCGGATTTTGGTGAGCACCAAGGCGTGCACCTTTGGTGCGGTCAACGCAGACGAATTCAGAAGTTGGGGTGGATGTCCTAATCGTTGTTGCAGGCTACACATGTATGAGAATCAGACAAATAGCTTATATAGGGGAGGTGTTGGGTTTGATGGGTCAACTCCCTTGGTTGTGCGCATTACGCCAACCTCAAAGACCTTGTTTTCGTTAAGAAGTCAAAAGTTGGGGTCAATGTCCTAATGGCTCCTGCAGGCTACACATGTATGAGAATCGGACAAATAGCTTATATAGGGGAGGTGTTGGGTTTGATGGGTCGACTCCCCTGGTTGTGCGCATTACGTCAACCTCAAAGACCTTGTTTTCGTTAAGAAGTCAAAAGTTGGGGTCGATGTCCTAATTGCTCCTGTAGACTACACATGTATGAGAATCAGACAAATAGCTTATATAGGGGAGGTGTTGGGTTTGATGGGTTGACTCCCCTAGTTGTTCGCATTACACCAACCTCAAAGACCTTGTTTTCGTTTAGAAGCCGAAAGTTGGGGTCGATGTCCTAATTGCTCCTGCAGGCTACGCATGTATGAGAATCAGACAAATAGCTTATATAGGGGAGGTGTTGGGTTTGATGGGTCGACTCCCCTGGTTGTGCGCATTGCGCCAACCTCAAAGACCCTGCATTGCGGATGAAGTCGAAAGTCAGAGTTTGGTGTGCTACAAGGTGTGGTCGAAGGTGCTCACCTAGGTGTGCACCTTTGGAGCACAGGAAAAGTGCCCTCCAAAAGTGCGCACCTTTGGAGTGCACAAAAGTGCCCTCCAAAAGTGCGCACCTTTGGAGCGCAGAAAAGTGCCCTCCAAAAAGTGCCCTCCAAAAGTGCGCACCTTTGGAGCGCAGAAAAGTGCCCTCCAAAAAGTGCCCTCCAAAAGTGCGCACCTTTGGAGCGCAGAAAAGTGCCCTCCAAAAAGTGCCCTCCAAAAGTGCGCACCTTTGGAGCGCAGAAAAGTGCCCTCCAAAAGTGCGCACCTTTGGAGCGCAGAAAAGTGCCCTCCAAAAAGTGCCCTCCAAAAGTGCGCACCTTTGGAGCGCAGAAAAGTGCCCTCCAAAAAGTGCCCTCCAAAAGTGCGCACCTTTGGAGCGCAGAAAAGTGCCCTCCAAAAAGTGCCCTCCAAAAGTGCGCACCTTTGGAGCGCAGAAAAGTGCCCTCCAAAAAGTGCCCTCCAAAAGTGCGCACCTTTGGAGCGCAGAAAAGTGCCCTCCAAAAAGTGCGCACCTTTGGAGCGCACAAAAGTGCCCTCCAAAAGTGCGCACTTTTGGTGCGCACCAAGGCGCTGGTTCGGTCGTTGCAGGCGAGTTCGGAAGTTGGGGTCGATGTCCTGAGCGGAGGTGCAAACTACACAGGTGTCGGAATCGGACAAATAGCTTATATAGGGGAGGTGTATGCTTCGATGGGTCGACTCCCCAGGTTGAGCGCACCGCGCCAACCTCAAAGACCCTACGGTATGGATGAAGTCGGAAGTTGGGTCCGATGACCAATTCGATTAGTAGGTATGCTCATGAGGTCGGAATTTGGGTCCGATGACCTGCCATGTGCAGGAAGGCGAATGTTGACACTGTGCGTTGCAAGGTGCACACCAAGGCGCTGGTGCGGTCTTTTTAGTCGAGTTCGGAAGTTGGGGTCGATGTCCTGATCGGAGGTGCAAGCTACACAGGTGTGGGAATCGGACAAATAGCTTATATAGGGGAGGTGTATGCTTCGTTGGGTCGACTCCCCGGGTTGAGCGCACCGCGCCAACCTCAAAGACCCTACGGTATGGATGAAGTCGGAAGTTGGGTCCGATGACCGATTCGATATGTAGGCATACTCGCGAGGTCGGAATTTGGGTCCGATGACCTGCCACGTGCAGGAAGGCGAATGTTGGCACTGTGCGTTGCAAGGTGCGCACCAAGGCGCTGGTTCGGTCGTTGGAGGCGAGTTCGGAAGTTGGGGTCGATGTCTTGATCGGAGGTGCAAACTACACAGGTGTGGGAATCGGACAAATAGCTTATATAGGGGAGGTGTATGCTTCGTTGGGTCGACTCCCCGGGTTGAGCGCACCGCGCCAACCTCAAAGACCCTACGGTATGGATGAAGTCGGAAGTTGGGTCCGATGACCGATTCGATATGTAGGCATACTCGCGAGGTCGGAATTTGGGTCCGATGACCTGCCATGTGCAGGAAGGCGAATGTTGGGACTGTGCGTCGCAAGGTGCGCACCAAGGCGCTGGTGCCGTCGTTGCAGTCGAGTTCGGAAGTTGGGGTCGATGTCCTGGTCAGAGGTGCAAACTACACAGGTGTGGGAATCGGACAAATAGCTTATATAGGGGAGGTGTATGCTTCGATGGGTCGACTCCCTGGGTTGAGCGCACCGCGCCAACCTCAAAGACCCTACAGTATGGATGAAGTCGGAAGTTGGGTCCGATGACCGATTCGATACGTAGGCATATTGGCGAGGTCTGAATTTGTGTCCGATGACCTGCCATGCGCAGGAAGGCGGAATTTGGGTCCGATGACCGAGTTGATGGCGTGCCATGCGCAGAAAGGCGGAATTTGGGTCCGATGACCGAGTTGATGTTGATGGCCCGCCATGCACAGGAAGGCGGAATTTGGGTCCGATGACCGATTTGAAGGCGTGCCATACGCAAAAAGGCGGAGTTTGGGTCCGATGACCGAGTTGATATTGATGGCCCGCCATGCGCAGGAAGGCGGAATTTGGGTCCGATGACCTGACATACGCATGGAGTCCGACTCGGGGGCCGATGTTCGATTCGATGACTTGCATTGTGGGTAAAGTCGGAAGTTGTGGTCTTTGACCCGATTCGATGACCAGACTTCGGCTGCTTGAGAATCGGACAAATAACTTATATAGGGGAGGTAGTGTTCTCGAGCATCCTCCCCCCGTGCCCGTTTATGTCGATTGATGCTGGTGCTCGACTGGTTGGAGCGCTCGGATGCAAAAATCTTGCACCAGGATTTATCGATTGTGATGGACACGGCAAGTCTCCTGATTGCTATGCAGGAGCTCATCGTGAATCTCTATGCGGCCTTGGTATGGACTCGACCTGCGGAATGGTTCGGCAATGGTAGTCGCTCCAACACGTCCTTGCAATGGCCACAGAGGTGATTCGACTAGAGCTCCAGTCTAGCTTTTGGGTTGCTTGGCGGACTGGTATAGCCGCGATCGAGTTCCGGCCATGAACGTTTTAGATAGCTCTTGGGCTTTCTGGGACGGAAGTCGGAAGTTTGGGCTGTTGTCCGATTTGATGACCATTCTTCGGATGTGTGAGAATCGGACAAATAACTTATATAGGGGACTGTGTTGTCTCACGCAGCCCCCTCCGTGCCCCTCTATCTCGACCGATGTTGGTGCTTGAAAGGGTTGGGATCGCTCGGATTTATAAACGTGCACCACCATTTGTCGAGTGTGAGGGACGCGGCAGGTCTCCTAAATGCTATGCGGGCGCTCTCTGAGAATCTCTATCCGGCCTCGACACAGACTAGTCTTGCTGAATGGTTTGGCACTGGTAGTCGATCCAACACGTCGTTGTTGTGGCCGCCTAGGCGATTCGATTCGAGCCCCCGTCTAGCTTTTGGGTTGCTTGGCGGATTTTGCCCTATCCGCAAGTGAGCTCGGTCCCTAAACGTTCGAGAAACCCGATTGCTATGCGCCGACTCTCTTTCTTGCGAGCCTCCATCTAGCTTTTGGGTCTCTACGGAACGGAAGTCGGAATCTGGGACCGTTGTTTGATTCGACGAGGCAGACTACGGTTGTGCGAGAATCGGACAAATAACTTATATAGGGGAGGTGTTGACTGGAGCATTCTCCCCCGTGCCCCTCTAACTCGACCAATGCTGGCGCTCGAACGGTGGTAGCGCTCGGATTTTCATTGAGCGCCAGCATTGGTCGATTTAGAGGGGCATGCGAGATTCCCGAATGCTATGCGAGGGCTCTAACGGAAATGTCTATTGGTTTCGGTATGGATGCAATTGCGAGTGGTTCGGCAAAGGTAGTCGTTCCGATGCGTCCATGTCGTGGCCAAATCGATAATTCGATTTGAGCCCTCGTATAGCATTTGGGTCTCTCGATGTGATTCCGCATTCCAGTCCCTTTGGGCACTGCTTGAGCCGCATCCCAGGGGGTTCCCTTCCCAATAATCTGCCTCGCAACCCGATTGCTATGCGGTGAGGCTCCTCGGCCGCCTCGGAACTATCTGTGTATCAGACGCATCGCGGGATAAGGGGTTGGCAACGGTAGTCGCCCCAAGCGCGTCCGATGCTTGGACCATTCCGAGGCGGCCCTGAAGCCTCTTCCGTCTAGCCGTTGGGTCCTTCTCGCCGCATCCCTCGCCTCGCACCCCGATTGCTATGCGGTGAGGCTCCTCGGCCGCCTCGGAACTATCTGTGTATCGGACGCGTCGCGGGATAAGGGGTTGTCACTGGTAGTCGCCCCAAGCGCGTCCGATGCTTGGACCATTCCGAGGCGGCCCTGAAGCCTCTTCCGTCTAGCCGTTGGGTCCTTCTCGCCGCATCCCTCGCCTCGCACCCCGATTGCTATGCGGTGAGGCTCCTCGGCCGCCTCGGAACTATCTGTGTATCGGACGCGTCGCGGGATAAGGGGTTGTCATTGGTAGTCGCCCCAAGCGCGTCCGATGCTTGGACCATTCCGAGGCGGCCCTGAAGCCTCTTCCGTCTAGCCGTTGGGTCCTTCTCGCCGCATCCCTCGCCTCGCACCCCGATTGCTATGCGGTGAGGCTCCTCGGCCGCCTCGGAACTATCTGTGTATCGGACGCGTCGCGGGATAAGGGGTTGTCACTGGTAGTCGCCCCAAGCGCGTCCGATGCTTGGACCATTCCGAGGCGGCCCTGAAGCCTCTTCCGTCTAGCCGTTGGGTCCTTCTCGCCGCATCCCTCGCCTCGCACCCCGATTGCTATGCGGTGAGGCTCCTCGGCCGCCTCGGAACTATCTGTGTATCGGACGCGTCGCGGGATAAGGGGTTGTCACTGGTAGTCGCCCCAAGCGCGTTCGATGCTTGGACCATTCCGAGGCGGCCCTGAAGCCTCTTCCGTCTAGCCGTTGGGTCCTTCTCGCCGCATCCCTCGCCTCGCACCCCGATTGCTATGCGGTGAGGCTCCTCGGCCGCCTTGGAACTATCTGTGTATCGGACGCGTCGCGGGATAAGGGGTTGTCACTGGTAGTCGCCCCAAGCGCGTCCGATGCTTAGACCATTCCGAGGCGGACCCGAAGCCTCTTCCGTCTAGCCGTTGGGTCCTTCTCGCCGCATCCTTCGCCTCGCACCCCGATTGCTATGCGGTGAGGCTCCTCGGCCGCCTCGGAACTATCTGTGTATCGGACGCGTCGCGGGATAAGGGGTTGTCACTGGTAGTCGCCCCAAGCGCGTCCGATGCTTGGACCATTCCGAGGCGGACCCGAAGCCTCTTCCGTCTAGCCGTTGGGTCCTTCTCGCCGCATCCCTCGCCTCGCACCCCGATTGCTATGCGGTGAGGCTCCTCGGCCGCCTTGGAACTATCTGTGTATTGGACGCGTCGCGGGATAAGGGGTTGTCACTGGTAGTCGCCCCAAGCGCGTCCGATGCTTGGACCATTCCGAGGCGGACCCGAAGCCTCTTCCGTCTAGCCGTTGGGTCCTTCTCGCCGCATCCCTCGCCTCGCACCCCGATTGCTATGCGGTGAGGCTCCTCGGCCGCCTTGGAACTATCTGTGTATCGGACGCGTCGCGGGATAAGGGGTTGTCACTGGTAGTCGCCCCAAGCGCGTCCGATGCTTGGACCATTCCGAGGCGGACCCGAAGCCTCTTCCGTCTAGCCGTTGGGTCCTTCTCGCCGCATCCCTCGCCTCGCACCCCGATTGCTATGCGGTGAGGCTCCTCGGCCGCCTTGGAACTATCTGTGTATCGGACGCGTCGCGGGATAAGGGGTTGTCACTGGTAGTCGCCCCAAGCGCGTCCGATGCTTGGACCATTCCGAGGCGGCCCCGAAGCCTCTTCCGTGTAGCCGTTGGGTCCTTCTCGCCGCATCCCTCGCCTCGCACCCCGATTGCTATGCGGTGAGGCTCCTCGGCCGCCTTGGAACTATCTGTGTATCGGACGCGTCGCGGGATAAGGGGTTGTCACTGGTAGTCGCCCCAAGCGCGTCCGATGCTTGGACCATTCCGAGGCGGCCCCGAAGCCTCTTCCGTGTAGCCGTTGGGTCCTTCTCGCCGCATCCCTCGCCTCGCACCCCGATTGCTATGCGGTGAGGCTCCTCGGCCGCCTTGGAACTATCTGTGTATCGGACGCGTCGCGGGATAAGGGGTTGTCACTGGTAGTCGCCCCAAGCGCGTCCGATGCTTGGACCATTCCGAGGCGGACCTGAAGCCTCTTCCCTCTAGCCGTTGGGGCTTTCTCGCCGCATCCCTCGCCTCGCACCCTGATTGCTATGCTGTGAGGCTCCTCGGCCGCCTTGGAACTATCTGTGTATCGGACGCATCGCGGGATAAGGGGTTGGCAGTGGTAGTCGCCCCAAGCGCATCCGATGCTTGGACCATTCCGAGGCGGCCCTGCAGCCTCTTCCGTCTAGCCGTTGGGGCCATCTCGCCGCATCCCCCACCTCGCACCACGATTGCTATGCGGTGAGGCTCCTTGGCCGCCTCGGAACTATCTGTGTATCGGACGCATCGCGGGATAAGGGGTTGTCACTGGTAGTCGCCCCAAGCGCGTCCGATGCTTGGACTATTCCGAGGCGGCCCTGCAGCCTCTTCCGTCTAGCCGTTGGGGCCATCTCGCTGCATCCCCCACCTCCTCGGCCGCCTCGGAACTATCTGTGTATCGGACGCATCGCGGGATAAGGGGTTGGCAGTGGTAGTCGCCCCAAGCGCGTCCGATGCTTGGACTATTCCGAGGCAGCCCTGCAGCCTCTTCCGTCTAGCCTTTGGGGCCATCTCGCCGCATCCCTCGCCTCGCACCCCGATTGCTATGCGGTGAGGCTCCTCGGCCGCCTGGGAACTATCTTCGTATCGGACGCATCGCGGGATAAGGGGTTGTCACTGGTAGTCGCCCCAAGCGCGTCCGATGCTTGGACTATTCCGAGGCGGCCCTGTGGCCTCTTCCGTCTAGCCGTTGGGGCCATCTCGCCGCATCCCCCACCTCGCACCCCGATTGCTATGCGGTGAGGCTCTTCGGCCGCCTTGGAACTATCTTCGTATCGGACGCATTGCGGGATAAGGGGTTGTCACTGGTAGTGGCCCCAAGCGCGTCCGATGCTTGGACTATTCCGAGGCGGCCCTGCAGCCTCTTCCGTCTAGCCGTTGGGGCCATCTCGCCGCATCCCCCACCTCGCACCCCGATTGCTATGCGGTGAGGCTCCTCGGCCGCCTTGGAACTATCTTCGTATCGGACGCATCGCGGGATAAGGGGTTGTCACTGGTAGTCGCCCCAAGCGCGTCCGATGCTTGGACTATTCCGACGCGGCCCTGTGGCCTCTTCCGTCTAGCCGTTGGGGCCATCTCGCCGCATCCCCCACCTCGCACCCCGATTGCTATGCGGTGAGGCTCCTCGGCCGCCTTGGAACCATCTTCGTATCGGACGCATCGCGGGATAGGGGGCTGTCACTGGTAGTCGCCCCAAGCGTGTCCGATGCTTGGACCATTCCTAGGCGGCCCTGAAGCCTCTTCCGTCTAGCCGTTGGGGCCTTCCCGCCCCATCCCTCGCCTCGCACCCCCGATTGCTATGCGGTGAGGCTCCTCGGCCGCCTTGGAACCATCTGTGTATCGGACGCATCGCGGGATAAGGGGTTGGCACTGGCAGTCGCCCCAAGCGCGTCCGATGCTTGGACCATTCCGAGGTGGCCCTGAAGCCTCTTCCGTCTAGCCGTTGGGGCCTTCCCGCCCCATCCCTCGCCTCGCACCCCGATTGATATGCGGTGAGGCTCCTCGGCCGCCTTGGAACTATCTGTGTATCGGACGCATCGCGGGATAAGGGGTTGGCACTGGCAGTCGCCCCAATCGCATCCGATGCTTGGACCATTCCGAGGCGGCCCTGCAGCCTCTTCCGTTTAGCCGTCGGGGCCTTCCCGCCGCATCCCTCGCCTCGCATCCCGATTCCTATGCGGTGAGTCTTCTCGGCCGCCGCGGAACTATACCTGTTATTGCTACTGCATCCTTCGGCTGGTAACCTCCTCTGCCGCCTTGGAACGTTCTCTTTGTCGGACGCGTCGCGGGATAAGGGGTTGGCACTGGTAGTCGCCCCAAGCGCGCCCGATGCATAGACCGCTCCGAGTCGACCTTGCTTTCAGCCTCTCACATGCATAGACCTCTCTGAGTCGACCCTGCAGCCTCTCACGTTTAGCCTTTGGAATCTCGCCTCACAACATGATTGCTATCCTTGATGCATCCCTTGCCTCGAGCCCTGATTGCTTTCTTGGCTGCATCCCTCCTCTCCTCACAGCCCGGTTGTCATCACTGCTTCATCCGTCGCTTCATGCATTCTGGCTGCTGGGCCCTTCCCACCGCACACCTCGATTGCTATCTCTTCTGCATCACACACCCCGATTGCTATCTCTGCTACATCCCTCGGCTCTCACTTCTGCATCCTTCGCCTCACACCTCGATTGCTATCAATGCTGCATCCGTAACCTCACACCCCGATTGCTATGCGGGGAGGCTCCTTGGCCGCCTTGGAAATTTCTGTGTGTCGGACGCACCGCGGGATAAGGGGTTGGCACTGGTAGTCGCCCCAAGTGCGCCCGATTCTTAGACCGCTTCGAGGTGACCTCGTAGCCTCTTTCGTCCAGGCTTCCTGCCTTCAACGCCCTTTTTACACCTCGATTGCTATGCGCGGGCTCGTTGGCGTCTATCACCTCTCTGCGAAGAGTGGCACGATGATTGTTGGGGTAAATCGTAGCAGTCCGATCTCTGGCCTTGGGCCATTG
>NW_026729182.1:0-157000 GCF_030272615.1 Cryptomeria japonica
ATTTGTTTGGTGTCCTTTATTCGGATGGTAATTACAAAAATGATTGTTATTCCACCAATTAGGATTGATTAGTGGTTCATAACTTCTTGCTTCTAGTAAAACAATCGATTTGTTTGCAAGAAGAGTTTTTAAAGCTGATTCTAATGGTTCTCCAATGTTTGTGAATTTCCTGCGAGGATTGGAGAAGAAAGACTTGACTTTATTGCTTTCTTGATTGTTATTTTTTGGGATTTAACTTGATAGATTAAAAATTGGTTGTTGTTTCGTAGCATTATTTTCGTCATTTCCTCCATTGATGGCATTCTTATTCTTTGACCAAAATTTAGGTTTGTCATTGTTGTTGTTATAATAATTATTGTAAAGGTTTAGCTCTCCTTTCTTTACCATCACATCTTCTATTTTCAGACCATTCTCAATCATCTTGGTGAAAGAGGGAGGACACTGCATTTTTAGTTGATAACTCATCTCACTGATAAGATTATCAATGAATATGTCCATCTTTTCTTGATCAGGTACATTTCTTGGATACCTATTAAACATCCATTTCCATCATTGCAAGAAGATCATAAAAGATTCACCATTCTTTTTTTTAACATATCATAAATCCAGCATTGTTATCTCATTCCTTACATTGTAGGAATACTGTGAAATAAATCTATTCATGAGTTCTTCAAAAGATTTGATTTTGGATGGTAATCTTGATAACCATTCCATTGATTGCTACTCCTAGGGAAAAGACACATTAGATAAAGTTTCGTTGTGCATGAATTCCATACTCATAGTACAAAAACTCCCTAATGTGATCTCGAGGATCCGATTTTCCATCGTATTTATCATACTTAGGGATCTTGCAATGCTGTGGAAATGATGCCATATTCAAATTTTTATTGAAAGGATATGGGCAGATATGTTCTAATGAATACTTCTTGGAGCTTGTTCCCTTTCATATCTTGTATCTATTGTTGTAGAGTTTGCATTTGTTGAGTCAGGTTTAACAACGAATTATCCATATAGTTTCTCCTTATTTCTTCGTAAGTTCTTTTATCACTATGCTCTTTTCTTGTGTCATCCCATTCTTTTCTTGTTTCTTCATGACTTTCTTTGTTCACATCTTCATTATTTGGATCATCTGTGTTTTGGGTGTTACTTGCCTCCACATCTTGTTTCAAGCTTTCTATGTTAAATTCTTGTGGTAATTTATCTCTTGATTTTGCCAGCATCAAAAGATATTTCTCTTTTTGTTTTGCCAATAATTTTTCCATTAGTCTATAAAATTTGAAATCTTGCTCGAGGTCTCTAATGGTGCTATTGACTACTTCTTCGTCAATAGTGATATACCCAAAAGTTTGGAATATCGGATTATCTTCTTCTTCCATTTGTTTTTGTTGTTTTCTAAGTTGTTCGTATTGAGCTCTAGAGTCTAAACTGGCATGTGATTGTTTCATATTTTTTGAAGTTTTCAAAGGACAAGTCAATAGGTGATTGTTGGCTTAGGAAGATATGCCTTGTGATTTTACCACTATTGTTTGTTCGCCGTGATAAAGCGTCTCTTTGTTGAAAAGCACGTCCTTGCAAAATTTCTCCATCAAACTCTGTTCTGTTACCACATAAGTAGTGATGAAAACTGTGTAGGAATGTCCTATGTCTTAATAAGATCTTGTAATTTATATACAAGAATCTTATTCTTTTCTAGGTAGCTTTATAACTGGGTTTTCTATTCTTAAGGCGATACTTAAAATTCATATAAGCATCTGATAGTTCACAAGTTTGTTTGATTCCAATGTTGGTGCAATTCTGATTTTGATATGACCTAAGTTCAAAAATAGGAAAGATATATCCAAGATAATGAACATAAGATTAATTGATCACGCTTTGTGATAGAGGATTTGCTATATCCTGATGAGAGACTTGACAATGATGTTGATTTTTTTGCACTTAAAATGTTTGAATCAAGAGCTTGCTGAATGCTTATGCTTATGGAAACTTTTCAGAAAGAGCCTATTGGATTAGTGACCCAATTGTTGAACTAGTTTGAAAATGTGTGATTGTTTAGAGATAAATCTACTCAAGAAGTGTTTTGATACTGATGTTGAAATTTTGGTTTGATATGCTTTTTAGAAATTGAAAACACTTTTGTGCTAACTCTTGTGGCAAAGAGTGTTAACTTATGGGATAAAAGTGTTGTTTTGTTGTTTGAAAGCGCCATTCTGATTATGTTTCAAGGATTCTTCTCAAATCCTTCAGCAAGTTGTTGGATTTTTGCTCATTTTTTTAGAAGATGATTTTTTTCAATTTTTTACCATTTTGAACATGTCATAGACATAGAAGACACAATTTTTTTGAAAAAAAAAATGCATAAGCAAGTACAAATCCTATGGCAGGCTAAGACAATAATCGTTGAATCTCACATGGGGTTTCTCCCCGAGGCTACACTATTCAAAAAGGATATTTAGATGCTTGACCCCACTGGCTCCACCCTCGACACTCGCTTCTCTGGGGAAGCCAAGCACCATTTTCCATGAAAACTCCCCATGAAAAACTTTATATCTCTTCTAAGAACCATTTGTGTGTGAGCCGCTTCAGAGGTCCGACCTCCCACGTCAACAACTAGAAGGATTTTGGGAACTATTAAAAGTAGTTTTTAGTAAAGGCTTCCGGTCATGTGACCATACATGTGACACTTTCAGCTCTGTAATTACAGAAGGTTCCCAGCCTATAGAGGTTACACTCCATAGGGTTTACGGGGAAACATAGTGTTTGTATGAACTTATCAACACATGTTGCTTGTGACTTTTGTCACAAACATGATTTATTTAGAGTGGATTGGAAGGACTCGGTATTAGCCCGTTTCCACTTTGGGTCGTTCCCTTCTCACTGGCCCCCTCAAGGTAGCTTGGGAAGCAATTCCCTCTAAAGGTTATACATAAAAGAAAGTAGGCCTGGTTTTCTAATCACCGTATAATGGTGAGAGCATACTTACCTACTACTTCATCAAGCATGAAAAACCCGTCCATTTTAGCTTTTGTAACATCTATATGCAACTATTTTAAAGAAGTCACTCAAAAATGCAAGTTGCATGCTGTTAATTTATCCCCCTTAGTTAAGCTAAATGAGCATAACATGATGTGTTACTTTCCAAATTAGGACTCTTAATAAACTAGGTGAGGAAATGCATGAATTTTTATTTAAAATAACCCTGCACATGCATTTCCGTAGTTTGAAAAATTTAAGTTCTTGGACATTCGGACCTGCAATAAAATTTTGTTAGTTATTCTAACAAATGCGTTGTCTTTCACCTCAAAAGCGCTAACCTAAAGGACAAAAGCACTAACCTAAAACACAAAAACGCTTCTCTACGGACTAATAAGCGATAATTCTCTGACAAAAGCGTTAACCAAACTAACAAATGCACGAACCTGAATGACAAAAGCATTGTTTTGAAGATTAAATGGATTAATTTACAGACAAAAGCACTAACCTAAATGACACATGTGCTAACCTGAAGGACAAAAGCGCTAACCTATCAAATAAAAGGGCTGTCCGAATTCACACAGGCATGAATCTGTATTACAAATGCGTTAAATTTTCTTTTTGCTAGAATTAGATAGGATATTAGAAAGAATATGCGAGGCTCTGAGCCCCACGGTGGGCGCTAAAATGTGTTGACTTGAATTTCATCATCAGAATACTACCTGCAACAAGTTAGTTTCACAAATTATAAAGAAAATGCTACAGGAAATCCAAACTCAACCAATGAAACTACATGAAATACATATGAAATAAAAATGCTATTATTACCTTCATGATTTATGTCTCATTGTGTCCTAACTCCAGTGTTCCTTGTTGCAGATGGTGTGCTCTCAGACAAGCAGTGATAGCTTCCAAGATGACATATGAAGAATGGACTGATAACTAGTAGTTAACTAATGCTATGATATGCAAAGCTAAATGACTATGCTAAATGATTATGCTAAATGATTGGAGGAAATAATTAAATATTAGATATTTAATTAATTGATTAGAATGATAATTAAATATTAGATATTTAATTAATTAGAAGAATAAGATAGATGAATTAATTAATAAAATATTTCTATTAAATTAATTAATAAAAAGACACGAAATGAATTAAATAAATTAATCTTTTCAAATTAACTATTTATTAGAAAAATAAACATTAAATAAATATAAATTATTTATTTAATCGCTCATAGCCAATTTTTATGTGTATACAGATACATAAAAAGGTGTATGGTGAAGTAGGAACAGATCCAACTTTAAAACAAATAATGTTATTATCAATATTTTTATGTTTCTAAACCCCCATTCAATATAAACACAATTAAAAACAAAATGATACTACATCATGATATCTCTAAACAAAATATTTTTAATTTGGTAAATACTATAATGTATAAATTTGACATAAAACTTAATATTAAAAAATATATTGTTAATTTTATTTTTTAATAGAATGGTCAAACACCCCAACAAACTCAAGCAACCATAACCACTCTTACCTACATCTGAATCCTAAAGAAGCCCCAGCGCATCATGCTAAACAAGAGTCAAAATTATTCATTACAATTCTTAAATATAGAATTTGAAAAAAAGTAAATTATAATTTATTTATAATAAATAAAAGATAATGATATTTTGGTGCATTCTAAAAATTAAATAAAAAAAGTCAAAAACATATTACACCTCTATGACAGGTGGACTTTAGACATCCCAAAAAAATGTTGAAAATCGTGCAAAGTGCGTGGGAAGATGAAACAACGATAAACGCCTAAATGAAAGTTGATTCCCACACAATAGCGGTAAATGCGTAAATGAAACTAAGTTGGCAATATACGATTGTCCAGTGTAAATCCAAACACTGGCCATTAACCTAACCTCAACAATGATGTAAACCCTAACTACAAACCTAACCTTAACCCTAATTGCAAGACAGAAAGAACCCTATTCCTTATTGAATTAGGCCTACTATTTTAAACCAAATCAAATCCTAACCCTAATAGTAAACCAAAATGAACCCTAATCCTTATTGAATTAGGCTTACTATTTTGATTCCAATCCTAACTATAATTATAAATCTAGAATTGAACCAAATGGAATCCTAAATCTAACACTGTAGCAATCCAAAATATACAACTATACAACAATATATAATTTAAAATTAATTTATGTCATGTCTTTCAATTCATGCTGGAATTGTTACTAGCTTATATATATTTAATTATATATATAAAATAAACCGAGATATGTTCTTTTCGAGGCCCCTATTATCATTTAATGTTGATAAATTAATAAAAAATAGGCGCCTCTAGAAGGATATCTCTGGGCTTATTATATATATATATATATTATTAAATATATATAAGCTAGTTATTTTTCCTCTTGAATCTTGTGCATCTTTCTCTCACCCCTTCCAAATCTTTTTGTAAAGCATCAGTCAACAAATTTTCCTCTATTTTGATGGATCCAAAACGTTGATCCAAAAATTTGAACACAACTTAATCAAAAGAGCATCATCATTAAATCATTCATTGTGGAAATCTCTTATCATTAATTTTAAAGTAATGTTAAAAATTTCTCAACTTTTATTACAACTTAAAAATAAAATCAATATTATAAATTGTAATGATATTATCATTTTAGCTGCCAACAAAGGTTTAAATTGTTAGTGATATATGAAGCTTTAGTCTACTCATATCTATAGGAATTGGGCATGGGAGAGTAAAAAATACACATCATACAAATGTTTTTTATTTTCTTCAAATATTTTAATGAAAGGTTAAAAAAAATAAAAATTCAAAAATAAAACCAATATAATGAATTTTAATTATATTAACTTTTTATCTACCAACAAAAGTTTAAATTGTCAATAATATATGAAGCTTTAGTCTAACTTCATCTACACTCATCTTTAGGAAGAAACTTATTAAAAAATTATATAGAATTAAGAAATGAAAAAAGATATAATTGTATTTTCATAATGGGATAAAATGACAAGTTTGAAATATTCATAATAAAAAAATATTAAATATTATAAATATAATTGTAGATATGAGACATAAAGATTTTAGTCAATATATTCTATAATTGTAGATATGAGACATAAAGATTTTAGTAAATATAATCACCCATGGACATTATACACTAGGGATTATTTAGGTTTTTGTTCTGATTGCATTTTGGAAAACTATGTTGATTGCAAGAACCAAGAGCTTGGACATGTCAGTGAATGGAAACTGGTGCCACTAGATGTTTCTGACACATACGAGAAAAATGAGGATGAAATCTTTGAAGACATTGTACTCTAGGGATTATTCATGTTTTTGTTTTGATTGCATTTTAGAAAACTATGTTTATTGCAAGAACCAAGAGCTTGGATATGTCAGTGAATGAAAATTGGTGCCACTAGCTGTTTCTGACACATACGAGAAAAATGAGGATGAAACCTTTGAAGACATTCCTTTGATTTTCTGCTGATTATGACCATATTTTAGGATTGATTAATAAAGGTATACACATTTAAATTATATTTATATATTTCCTTTAAAAATGTTGCATATGTAAATAAATTATAAGTTTTTAATCGAGTACATTTTAAATTTATAACTTGTTTCAAATTGCAGGAGATGGAAATATAGAAGGTGTTAGTTATTATTTATTATATTGAATAGAAGAGAGAAATAAGTTAACAAAATTTGAAATAAGCGATGGAATGTCCTTTCCCACAGGTTTTAACTGATTTGAACATTTAAATTTATTTATTTATTTTAAACATGCACATGTGCACATGTTTTAATTTTTATATACACATCTTACACAAATTTTTAATTTCGCATTTCTTATACATGTACATGCAGGCTCAGTTGTAGTGAAAGGGACATATTTCAAACAAATTAAAATTGTTAAACATGGGATTCATTTCATTGAATACCAAATTGACAACAAGCTATATCAGTATAGCTACTTGGTTATTGATGTTGGCCTAATTCTTCATACAGTTCCACATCATGGGCGGTCTTAAAAGTGGAGACTAGATAGTGAAGATCATGAGAAAATATTAAGTTTTATTGAAGAGTGATTTGCACCACTTGATGTGGTATGAAATATAAATAGTTCACCTAAGTAAATGTGTTTGAACCCATAAATTAATTTTAATATATCTTGTGATGTTAAAAATAATAACTTACGTGTGTGTACACATGTACAAAGTAAAAATTTGTGACATGTGGATGAGTTGAAAATGTCTTAAGCCTAGATGTATACACAATTAGGATCATGTATATCTTTAAATTAGGACATGTATGAAATTTGATTTAAATTATTTCTAGTACATTTTTGTATTTAAGTTTGAATTAGTTCATGTATTCATTTTTGTGAGATTTTGCCAAGATAAAGAGGAAATGGAAAGCACAAATAAGAGAACAAAATAGATGATAGGAATAAACTGTATTCTATCAAGATGAAAATACTAATCAACTGGATCATCAATCATTATATACAATAAATATGAGCATGCATATATAGGCAAGGCTATATGGATATGTGAGCACACAAACATGACATGTGTCTCAATAAGAAACAAGGGTAGGTAGGAAATAGGTGTGGGTAGGTAGGAGAAACAATATAATATTCCACATGAGTTGGATCACCCACTGAATATGGAATTAACAAGATAAGTCCATAAAAGGTGGAAATTCTCCTACACACACTATCCCAATGTGGCACAAACACCCAAGTGTCTCATACCCAAACTACTATGTAATGCATTTCCTAAGTAAACTTAAGTAAGGTGTAATAATATCCATGATGAATAATTATTTACACCAACACTCGCCCTTAAGTGCAACTTAGGGGAATGCACTTAAGTCTACAATGCAACTAAGAAATGCAAGATGGGTCCTGGCTACAAGGCCATGTTAGGTACCCATGTACAAATGCAAATTCATGCAAACCAATGCAATGAAATCTCTCACAAAGCAGAGAAAGAGAGAAAAATACCTCCCCCCCCCAAAAAAAAAGAGATGAAAGCTATACAAGAGAACTTTCATAGAATTATGTGAGGAACAAAACCCCATGTGAGGAAAAAGTCCCCCCTATATGAGAGAAGAAGAGAAGCTAGGAAGCCCCCCCCCCCCAATGTAGAATCTGCACCAATGATAGAAGCTCGATGATGAATGAAGAAACTGCTCCATGAATGTCAAACAACATTCCTCCCCTTAGGAAGAAACAAAACCAAATATGTATCCATGAAGTCTCCCCAATCATGAAGGGAAGATGTATGAAAAAAAATCATGATGAATGAAGTCTCTGAAAACTGCTCAAGTGTTCCCATGTCGATGCTGAAAGATACCCCCTCCAAAGGTGGTAAACTGCTCCACAATGCAGAAAAAGGCATTCCAAGATCTAGTGGAGATGAATTTGCAGAACAATAGCCAAAGACTCACATGTCTCCTCAAAGGATAAAGAGACCTCCTCCAACTGTTGTACATAGGAATCCACAATCAAATCAACCTTGAAAGAATGATCATGTAGAGAATGAACAAGAGGGTCAGAGTGTTCCCTCACAACAATTGAAGAAGGATCATCTTCATCAAAGAGAAGATGAATATCATCAATGGTGTCTCCCAAATCTGCAATGTAGGATTCCACAAAAAAACCTGCAATGTCTGTCAAGTAATCATCCCAAGAAACTGAAGCTGGAAGATGATAAATGTCCTGCAGCACTGAATCACATGAAGGCAAAACTGTCGCACCATCCACATCATCAGGTGCAATAGGTGATGTGATATCAATAGGAGGGGATGAAACATAAGGCTCAAGAATGGGGTCACATGTGAGAATTCCTAAGTTCAAGTACCCATAATTCTCCTCATAATCCGAATCATGATAAGAAGTGTGATCATCATGTGTAGAATCATCATATGTAAAATCATCGTCATCAACAAAAAAATGAAAAGGAGTATAACCGAGATGCATGGTCAACCACCCTAGTCGTAATGATAGCTCTAGACTCCAAGTCTCTAACGAAAACCGACTCAGGTGTGAACTCCACAATTCTCTACATTTGAGCCTTGCACCATGCCGCAAATTTTGATGGGCAATCATACATACATGGACATGATTGGGAAACCTGTGAAATTTTGCCAATATCTAGAGGCAATGGAAAGCACAAATAAGAGAGACAAAATAGATGATAGTAATAAACTGTATTCTATCAAGATGCAAAATATGATGAACTAGATCATTACAAGATGTTGACTGATTATCCGTACAAACAATGTAGAAAACATAGACTGCAAAGATGCCATATGATGAGAAGCCCCTAAATCTAGAAGCCATCTCCATGAATCATGACTTGTAGTAGCACAAAGAGCTTTTCCTTTTCTTGTCCCAAAAGAGTGAGTCTTCCTACTTGTAGAAGCCATGAATGCTTTCCCTTTTCCTTTTGAATGTGAGGAAATATAAGTTGATGAATCATCCTTCTTGTAGATATTAGGCAAATCAATGTTATGTTTTTTGAAGATATGTGTGAGCTCATCAATCTTCTTAGAATGGCAACGACGCTCCTCATGACCAAACTCTTTAAAATAGGCACAAGTAGGTCTCTCCCTCTTTGTTGAATTGTCCCTCTTGGAAGATGATGAATCTCCTTATTATGGAGAAGATGGTGCTTTGTCCTTAGGATTTGATTGCCATTTCTTCTTGTTGGAGTTGTCCTTTCCTTGATTTCCTTTGTTCTCTTGATTTGCCACACTTAGAAGTCTTAATAATGCCCATGCTTATCAACTTAGTTTGTTCTATCATCAACATTTTGGTGAAAGCATCAAATGTAGGCATTGTATAGCTTGAACCCATTGTCATCCTATGGGTTTGGAAACTAGAAACAAATTTTGCGTATTCTTGTGGAAGCTTGCCGATCAAGTTGAAGATCAATTGAGTATCCTTCTTATCAATGTCACAATCCTTGAGTTGTACCCTCAACTCTTTTTCCTTAGTGACATAATCTTGTATAGTATCAAATTTCTTAGGATCTAACATGGTGAGATCACTACCAATTTGATATACCCTAATCTCATCAACTTGACCATACAAGTCTTGAAACTTTTGCCAAGCATCCTTGATTAGAGTACATTTCTCAATATAAAAAATGAGATCTTTTGATACATACTTTCTTAAGGTACCAATTTCCATGATATTTTTAGAGAGCCAATCCAAGTGACCAACAGGATCAATCTTAGGATCAACGGGAGAAACAATAGTTCCATCAATGTAATAAGTTAGTCCTTTTTCCATAAGTTTACTCCATGCATCAATTTTCCAAGTACCATTATTATGAGGAGTTAAGAGAGGAAACTTAGAAGAACCCATAGTAGCAAAAAGGGAAAAACACAAGATAGAGAGAGGCACAATCACACAAGACACCCCACCAAATTACTCAATCAAGAAACCCCCCCAAAATCATGATTTGGCACTTTATACTTAGTGCATGTACAATGGGCCACTTACAAAACAAAGAAAGGTGGACTTCTGATGTCAACTTTACAACTTATCAAAATGAGATATAAGAGACTTCAACAAATACTGCTAGTGATCTAAACTGAGATCCAAGCAAAATACAATTAACAAATAGGCCAAAAAATGACCAAATATTGAAAGTACAATTTCTACTCAAAGTCACTGCAAAAAATGACAGATAATGAAAGAAGACAAAAAATTATGGACTTTCAAAAAAATGGCACCTGTAAAAGAGTCCATATGAGCCCAAACGATGCCTCCAAAGTTGTAAAAATCGGGATTTCACGATCAGAAAATTTTTGCACCACTATACCGATCACGAAATCCTACCCCAAAACAAAAAAAAATTGCTAGAAAAAAGGAGTCCGGATGAGTGAGATATCACTATTTGAAAATTGCCTGCAAAATTACAATTTCTGGAAAATTTCCGTCGCAGCTTCAAACTTCAACCTCTAGATTTGGCCTTCGATGTCCGATTTGGATGAAACAAAAGACAAAATTGACTTTATTGGACCTCCTCAATCCAATGATAACCTCATATTTGACCCATCAAGCTTCAATAATAACCTGCAATATAAAGCTCCAAAATACACAACCCCAAATTGCATCAAATTTCTTTCAATTGGCAAACCAATGACACTGTAATGGCTCTAATACCATGTGACATTTTGCCAAGATCAAGAGGCAATGAAAATCATAAATAAGAGAGAACAAAATAGATGATAGGAATAAACTATATTCTATCAAAGATGAAAATACTGATAAACTGGATCATCAATCGTTACATACAATGAATATGTCTACATATATAGGCAAGGCTATATGGATATGTGAGCACACAAACATGACATGTGGCTCAATAAGAAACAAGGGTAGGTAGGAAATAGGTGTGGGTAGGTAGGAGAAACAATATGATATTCCACATGAGGTGGATCACCCACTGAATGTGGAATGTAACATCAAGATAAGTCCACAAAAGGTGGAAATTCTCCTACACACACTATCCCAATGTGTTAAAAACACCCAAGTGTCTCATACCCAAACTACTATGAAATGCATTTCCTAAGTAAAATTAAGTAAGGTGTAATAATATCCATGATGAATAATTATTTACACCAATAATTTTTAATTAAATGCATTTACAACTATACATTCAATTTAAATGTACAATACAACTATATGAAATTTTTAATAGAATTTACTTCAATATTTATTGACTAGTCTGGTTGAATTTTTATTGTGAATGCGAATGCCACAGGTATTTAGTCAATCTTGTGTTCATACGTTAGGAAATTGTAAATAGTGCATGTCTTCCTTGTGTGGTTAGTCTAAGAAATTTTTTATTTATTATTTAATTTAATACATATAAATCTTATTAAGTTGCACCAAAAATGGATGTTCAATCTATTGTTTATGATTCAAGAATCCTTTGAATATTTCAATTATTTGTAGCACTATGGTTGTGTTTAGTTAAGAAAAGAAATTAGTTACATTGAGATCTATTTTCTTATATGCGTTATTTTATTCTAATAGAATTTCAAGATGAGGATTTATAAACCATATTCCTTTCTTACCCCATCTTTTGATATTTTTTTTAAAATAAAATCTAAAATCAAAACAAATATTCAAAAGTGTAAAAAAATTATATATCTTACCTTGAGTGTTTGGTGTGAAATATTTGTCACTAACTTATAGTATTTCTCTATATATTAATATATATAAATAAATTAAATACCAATTTACATTATTTTTACTCTCCTTTTTTATTAAAAAATATTTTTTTAATTATTTAAGTTATATGTCATAGATCAAATATAATGTGATGAAATAATCAATTAAATGTAATATAATAATTTTATTTATGCAATCCATCCTTTCCATTTTCCTATATTGACATTATTTGATACATCTATCAATGTATAATAAATAAATATTTGTAATTAACTCATACTAATATAGTAGTGCATTTAGTTCTATTCTTTTTACAATTTATTATGAAATCCAATTAATGATCTTGGAAATAAATATGAGATGTTGGCACTCACATTTTTTTTTCATTTATAACAATCATTTAGCTTTAATATTTATATTTAAATATTTTAAAATAAACATGTTTGACTTAACTACTAATAAAATTATTTTCAAACAATTGATATCATCAATTGTGATTTTCATTGGATTTATGTTATTTTACAATTTAGATTTGTTTAGATTTTTTTTAAACAATTCTACATGACTTTAGAAATAGTTAAATGATGTGGAGGAAAAACAAACTATTAAAAAAATGTTTTTTTGTTCATCTATTGTATTCAAAAAAGTTTTTTATGTGTAAAAATAATAAACCAAAATTTTTCATTTTGTATTTAAAAAATGTTCAATAAAAATTTCAAATTACTCAAAAGTTATTATGTGGAGAGTCTTCTAGATATTTAAGTATAATCAAACACATATGATTTATAGTTGTACATGTATATGATTTATACTCAAGTATAATATAATAATAAACACATGCATATATATAAAGTATAATCTAACGTGCACATGATATAATCTGAATACATGGCAATATAAAGTAAGTCCAAGAATAAAATCTCAATATAAAGTAACTCTGAATACATAGCAATGTAAAGCAAGTCTGAATGTAGCAATACGTGCATGTCTAGATGAAATTATAGAATGCATATATAAAAATATAAACAGATGAGCTATAAAGTGGCCAATCAACATGCATCATGTCGGCCTCAAACAGAGCAACCATCTGAGTGAGAGTCCTGATGAGAGTCTGCATGTCTAATAGACCCCTGTAAAAGTAGAATTTATATTTAAATATTAAAAATATATCTAGACATGTATGAATATTAAATTTAAATAATCAAATAGACTAGAGTAAATTAAAATATATTCTAACACACATGTACTTACAAAATCCACAACTAACCTGTCCACTAGCAGGTGTAGCATCCAAAGCATCTCGCCTACGCACACGTGGCTCTGAACTCAAGCTAGGAGTGACATGAGGTACTGTTGTACATACACATTTATATTTTAGGATTTCTTTGAACAATAAATGATACTTATTTAAAGTTATTTATTAAATCTTAAAAATTGCATGTACATCCTTTTAAAAATTATGCGCATGTACACACCTATGTATCAGGAGCCTATATAGTCTGATCATCTCCTATGGTCATATCAACCACATCATTCATGCATGCATATCTCTCTCTACCTGTATGAATGATTGAGGAGTGTAAGGGGCTAACTATATGACTAGGAATCGATGAAGTGTCTGATGTGAGTAGCATATCCATTAAACCATTCTGGCTTAGACCTCGTAACTACTTCTCAAATGAATCCAAGTCCTCATTTGTGATATGGACTTGATCAGCCCTTATATGCTCCACTGCTTCAACAGAGTGATCTGTAGGTGGGTCACAAGAAGCATATGTAGAGTGATGAGAATGATGTGACCGTCTTGGCGTATGCGCGATGCAGTAGCCTGCATGTCTCTAAGAATCTCAACTCTAATAGCAGCCAATGGTATCCCAAGTCAAGATGAAATAAACCGATATGAATGTAAAAATTCCTCACATAGATACTGTGACATCTGTACATGTCTAGCACCTCCGTCTATAGCCACTACATCATCTGTCGAGGGGATGCCAACAATAACATACTAATCTAAATCTCAGGCCACCCCATGACCGGAAGATGCATTTGTGGATGATCTGGAATGTTGTCGGCTCATCATATATCTACCCAACCCATCTAATGATATGGTGGCTTTTATTGATGTAATATATTCAATCCTATTAATTGCTTCTCTTTATGAAACAATCACAACATGATCTATTGTGGGGGAGAGGGCCGGGGCTATCGCCAGAAATCTCTCACCAGCAAGCTCCCTATGTCTGGGTGGAGCTCTATCACACCTACAATATGCATCTCTATCAGCAATATTGCCCCTCCCCTATCCATAATATCTGGGAATGTCAAGGTAATTGGGTTTCAGCTAACAGTGAACCTCAACATAGACCTGTTGTGCAAAGTATAACATCATTTGGTCATTATTAGGATAATGACCATGGGCAGCTAAGAAGCGTGGGTAAATCAACTCTGCAACCTGTGGATCAATGCATCGTGTCACCCGATATCCTCTCACCTTCTTCTTCTCCTGATATTGTGGAAAACATCTCTCCTTAATAGTTTCCTTCGAGATTGCCCCCAACACGTCCGCAAAGGAATGAGGACCCCTCACCTTAGCCCTCAACTGTCTATATATAGAATCTATAACCTATGGTGAAAATGAGGTGTGGCTAACTATATGATCCCTCAAAGACTATAAACTCCTAAAATGGATTCGCATGTACTCTTATATAGGCCATCAGTCTGTGGGTCATCTAAAATACCTCTCAATTTCCTCACCTCATGGTCACTACAATGGAAAATGGTATCGATATCAAGGAGAGGGTCCTTATCAGGAGCCCATGGAGGTGGATCGTAACCAGGAGCCTCTGCATCAAGATCTTGATAAAAAATAGGTACATGGCCCGGATCCTGATCCTCCATCTATCTAGGTAGATCATAAAGTTAAAATTTATGTAAGCACACACACATGAAGTGCATTCAATTTAAAACATTAAATTAAAATTAGTTAAATTATATATAGAGAGAGAGATCATTAATCTTGAGCTCATTAACTTAAAATGTACACATATGACTTGTACTCAAATAATTCATCTATATACATGAAGTTCTGACATATTTTGTCTATATACATGAAGTTATCGCATAATTCAAATTTAAATAAATTATTTTAAAGAGTGCGAGAGGGAGATCATTAAAAATATATAAATTTATCTATATATCACATACATACATTTTAAATTATTTAAACATTAATGAGAGAGAGAGGGAGATCATTTTCATGGCAGAGAGAGAGATATCATTAATTTCAAAGAGAGAATCATTAAAGATATATACATGTACTAAATTAAAACATAATTTTTAAAAATTAAAACACATGCTGAGAAAATTAAGGGAAGAGAGCTCAAAAGACTAAATCATGTACATGTATATACTAATTCAAATACATCCCGATTAAATTAAGGGACTTGAGAGAAAATCTTGACTAAATCACAATGTGAGAAGTATGTGGTCAAATAGGGTCCTCAGGGGTATATTATAAACATTAGGATGTTATAAGGGCCATAAGTGGTCGTAAGGGGTCACACATGTCTTAGAACACATGTGTGACCCCTTAGGACCACATATGACCCCTTTGGACACTTTGTGATGGACTAAGGGGTATGTCGTACACACATGATGTAATAAGGGGTCATATGTGGTCCTAAGGGGTCACACATGTGTTAGAAAAAACTGTCTGACCCCTTAGGACCACATATGACCCCTTAGGACACTATGTGACCTTAAGGGGTATGTCGTACACACTAGGATGTTATAAGGGGTCATATGTGCTCCTAAGGGATCACACATGTGTTAGAAAACATGTGTGACCCCTTATGACCACATATGAATCCTTAGGACACTATGCGATTCTAAGAGGTATGTCGTACACACTAAGATATTATAAGGGGTCATATGTGGTCATAAGGGTCACGCATGTGTTAGAAAACATGAGTGGCCCCTTATGACTTCATATGATGTATGACTTCATATGATGTTTTATGACACTATATGATCCTAATGGGTATGTTGTATACACTAGGATGTTATAAGGTGTCATATGTGGTCCTAAGGGGTTACACATGTGTTAACACATGTGTGACCCCTTAGGACCACATATGACCCCTCAGGAGACTATGTGATGGACTAAGGGGATGTCGTACACACTGAGATATTATGGTGATATGTGGTTCTAAGGGGTCACACATGTGTTAGAACACATACGTGACCCCTTATGACCACATATGACCCCTTAGGACACTATGTGATCTTAAGGGGCATGTCATACACACTAGGATGTCATAATGGGTCATATGTGGTCCTAATGGGTCACACATATGTTAGAACACATGCATGACCCCTTAGGACCACATATGACCCCTTAAGACACTATGTGATGGACTAAGGGGCATGTCATACACATTGGGATTTTACAAGGGGTCATATGTGGTTCTAAGGGGTCATGCATTTGTTAGAACACATGTGTGACCCCTCAAGACCACATATGGACCCTTAGGACACTATGAGATCTTAAGGGGTATGCCATACACACTAGGATGTTATAAGGGGTCATATGTGGTCCTAAGGGGTCATGCATGTGTTAGAACACATCCGTGACCCCTTATGACCACATCTGACTCCTTAGGACACTATGTGATCTTAAGGGATATGTTATACACATTAGTATGTTATAAGGGGTCATATGTGGTTGTAAGGGTTCACGCATGTGTTACCCCTTAGGACCACATATGACCCCTTATGATACTGTGTGATCCTAAGGGGTATGTTGTACACACTAGAATGTTATAAGAGGTCATATGTTGTCGTAACAGGTCACACATGTGTTAGAACACATGTGTGACCCCTTAGAACCATATATGACCCCTTAGGACACTATGTGATCCTAAGGGGTATGCCGTATACACTAGGAGGTTATAAGGGGTCATATGTGGTCCTAAAGGGTCATGGAAGCGTTAACACATGCGTGATGCCTTAGGACCACATATGACCCCTTAGGAAAGTATGTGATGGACTAAGGGGTACGTCGTACTCACTAGGATTTTATTAGGTGTCATATGTGGTTCTAAGGGGTCACACATGTGTTATAACACGTGCGTGACCCCTTAGGGGGTATGTGCAAGATCATGGTGTGCCAAAATAGGCCCTTAAGTGGCAATGAAATTTTAAAAAATTAGAGTTATGCAACTTGACATGAAAATTTGAATAAGTTGTGAACATTATTTTAAAAATATGTAAGAAGAGAATCTATATAAAATTGAATTTAGTTTCTAAGCTACTAGTTGTTTTTTGGAAAAAAAAAATCTTATTTGATGAAAATTTCAAATTTCAGTGCAATGGTACTAAAATTTCAGGAAAAACATAAGAAGTAGGCTTATGTTTGACCACCCTAATCACATTCAAATAATAATATTTTTTTATAATATTTATAATATAAGTATAAGACTCATGCCCGGATGTGACACATATTTTTTAATAATTTTTTATAAAGTAAATAGTTATTTATGATTTTTTTACTACAGCTTTTCAGAAATTCAGAAACTCCTATGTCTGACCACCTTAACTTGGTCAAAACCTTATGAAATTCATTTTTTTAATTTTTTTTCCCTATATTGGACGAAGCATAGGATGTGACGCATGTTTCAGATTCAAAAAATGTTATACCGTTTGAAAGTTATGAGTGTTTTTCAATCAGTCTATCAATCAGGACTTTTATCAGAATTCAATTAGAAAATAAATAATAATTGTTGATTAAATTCGAAATAAGACAAGCCTTATATTGTTGGAAAGATGAGAATTTCTTTAAAAAACCCTTTTCGTTTTATCATTTTTGGCTATAAAAAGAGTCACCAGCCACCAGTGTAAAGTCTGGAAAATCAAGGAATATTGAAAAACATGTTCTTTTTCAGTTGACTTTCTAGGCTTGTCACTTTCAAGCCAAATCTCAAGGGAAACCCGAGCCAAAATTTAAAATTAAAAATTTTTACAACATAAATCAGATATCCAATACAATCAGATACCCGATTTTAATAAGTAAATTCAATAACTAAATTTGCACTTAGTTAATCTATTATTTATTAATATATAATATATTAATATACAATATATTAATTTATAAATAAATTAGTATATGATATTAGGGAGAGGAAGAGGGGGGTGTGGGGGGGGGGGGGGGGGAGAGAGAGAGAGAGAGAGAGAGAGAGAGAGAGATTAGGGGAGAGGGGGAGGGGGGAGAGAGAGAGGGAGGGGGAAAGGGTCATATTGTATCCTATGACCCTTTAGGACACCATATGATCACTTAGGTGTCAAATTTATGTAAGCAATATTGGCATTGTTTTTTATATTATTCTAGACACCTAAAAGTTGCACAACAAATTAAGTGAATTTTATTCATTTAATTATCCCTATTTCTTCCAATTAATTAAATTAAGATTTAATTAATATCCCCACGTCTCTAAATTAGCCTATTAATCAAATTAAAGATTTGATTAATATTTCGCTTCTTCTATCCTAGCCATTTAATTAAATTTACATTTAATTAAAATCTATCTCATAGCCATTTAATTAAAATTCCCCTTCTAGCCATTTTAATTAAATATACATTTAATTAAAACCCCTTTTGCATTTAAATAAATCTAAATTTATTTAAACCCCCCCCCCAAAACTTGCAAAATCCTACAAATGCAAGTTGCAACCAACAGTTGAAATAAATCAATTTTATTTTAGTTAATTTCATTTTTCCCCACCCACTTGCAAAATCCTACATCTCCCACTTGCCTCCTAAACCTCTTCTAGATCCTTCTAAATTCTTCTAAACTCTTTTAATTAGCCTAATCAACTCCTAATCATGTCCTTTCCCTAAATTTGAGGAGGTCACTTCTCAAATCTAGAGGAAAGTCTTCTAAAAGCAATAAAAGCTTTATCCATTCAACAAGCTAACTTGTTGAGTGGTCGCGCCCACAAAAGGATATGAAAATCACAGTAAAACCTTCCCTGGGAATTGGGCATTCCAACAGGTGACCAATATCTCTCTCTGTAGACATTCATTTACTTGTCAAACCAGGGGACGTATACTTTAAATGGCGCAGCAAAATATATGCACTAGGAACTCATTTTGGTCAAATCTTAGCAGAAATACATACTGGAAAGAAATTCTACCTACGCTACAGGAAGGTAATGCAAAGCTCTTTAACTCAACTATGATTTGATTAAAACAGAAATTATGATAACTACAACTGAAACACAAACTATGAACTGGCCTTATGCTGCAGGAACAGGCACAGTGATGGATTCCTTGTGCTGCAGGAGCAATGTAAAGCTGAGTTTGTATAAAAACTTTAAAGATGAAAGCAAAAAGAAGCTTAACAGGAAAGAACAACTAACTAACTAGCTACAGATACCTACTAAGTGGGCCCCCTTAGCAAGCATCTCCTTATTACGCAGATGCTAAACTCAAAACTTCATTGAACTTTATTCATAAAAACAGAATGATATACATTATTTTGTTGATATGGAAACTAACAGCAAACTCTATCTCTCGTTAAACAAATTCTATATTTCATTATCATATTGATTCTTACATGATATCTACTACTCTGATTCTATCTTATTCTAACTCTCCTCTCTCTCTTTTTCTCACACAGGAGGAGAACTTTATTTAAAAACAGGAGAGCAACTAACTAACTAACTCCATCAAGGAAAGACATGGAAGTAAAATATATCCCCGAATCAAGGAACAAACTCCATAAATGAATTTATGCATTCAACCCGATCCAGAGAGAATCTAGCACTCCACTCTTTCTAGATTAACTGTCATTAAAATTATTTCCCATGGTTTCGGTCAAAGAGTCCTCGCCGGAGCTCCCTCAAAGTCGTGCAGGAAATGGACTTTACTGCAAGGCCGAGATCAGTTGCGCTTGACTCGATCGTTCTTCAACAACCTGCGAGACAAAAGGTAACATGCAACAGAAAAAGGCGTATGGCACATACATGATATCTATTCATTAATCACACATTTAAATCTACTTCATCATTCAAAAACTGTATACGATATACCAGTCATTTTAGGGAGTCAACGGGGCAATAAATGCAATGAAGTCAACACAATGAGCTGCAGGAATATAAAAGTATCTTGCTACAGGATATCCCAAAAAAGGTTTCAACAAAGTCTGAACATCCATGAAATAACAAAAGTAAAGGCATTTAAAAGTTTATCATAACATCCAAATTATGAAAATATTTTAAGCTCATCACTGCCCCCTACTTAGTCCAATGCTGGTCCTCCAGCATTAACTTTCCTGGTGGTTTCTCTGAAGTCGGTGGTTGCTACATGACTTTGAAACGGATTTTAAAACTTGTAATAAAATCCTCTGAAATCCGGGTATTTTTCATACCTTTGGTCTTCTAATTCATTGTTAAGATTTGTAGCCTGGTGAGGATAAAGTGGCCACATTAGCACAGGGGGTCTGAATGTCAGCGGCAACCACAGTTCAAATCTTGTTTGAAGTTCCAATTGAATATATCTGTTGGTTCGTTTGAGAGCTGCTGTGAAATTTAGGGGACCATGTGGTTCTGATTTTCTTAACCCAACAGTTAATCTCTCCCATCTTTTCTCACTTCTGGTGAATGCCAATTTCCAAAATGAATATTGTTGTGCCTGGAATTCATCATATACTTGTTTTCTAATATCAAATATTTTATCTCTTGCTGAAACATTATTAATACCATATGTCAGAGAAAACCAATCTTTCAACATTGCATGGGGGTTTGAACTTTGAGAACGTAATGGAACGGGCTCTGTTTTCTCAGCTTCCTCATATGTTTCCCACTGCCTGCCATAATTCGCCTCATTTGCTGCCCATGACATAAATGCTCTCAAATGAATATCACCAATATATGGAAGAGGATTCCATTCTGTTTCAAATGGTATCAAAAAGCCATGCAAATAGAATTCACACAAAGAATTCCTTAACCAGTTAGGGGCTGCCTGGTATGCTTCATAGAATTCCTTGGCAATATGAATTATAGGATCTTGGTTTCTGGAAATTCTCATCAATTGGAACCATAAAAACTGTTCTTTAAGGCACAGAGCATAAACTCTGGGTGGTGGTCTACATTCCATAATTTGACCAGTTACTTTTAACATTTCATCCATTTTTGCTTTCAACTCAGCAATTTCCTGCTTCTGACTTTCAATTTTCTTTTTCAATTTCCTCTTTTCTATTCCCCATAGACTTTGTTGCATGTCAGTCTGGGCTATGTATCAGAAAGTCAGGGTTTGCAATGTAACTGTTTCCCAATTAGCTTTAACATATTCTAGAAACTCAATTAAAAACGTTCTCTTATACACAACAATGGCTTTACAAATTATAGGGTGGAATACAACTTCACTAGGCACATTCAATTGTTTAGTCTGTTCTTGCTCTTGCTACAAGATAAATTCTTCTTGTTGCTATGGTGGAGAAGTCTGTGCTTCCTCCAAAAATTGCATAGCAGCAGTAGCCAAATCATCAAGATTTGGTAACCCTTGCTCATTATGCCCTGTTTCTTTTGTCTCAACTTGTTCCTCTTCAGGAACGAATGAACTCTGGGCAGCATTCTCAGACACATTCTTAGAAACATTAAATTCGGACTCAATAGACCCTTCTGAAATTACAATCACCTTTGGTTACGGTGAAGCAGGGGAGGTCTTAGATTGTTTCCTTGCAGAAACCCTTCTTGGCACTGATGCAGCTGCAGGAGGTGTTCCGGTAGCTTTCCTCTTCCTTATTTGTTCAGAGGGCTTTGCCCTACTAGAGGATGACGGTGAACTAGTAATAGCAACAGGTGTTGCTGTAGGAGAAACAGCTATAAGGGAAGGTGCTACAGGAGAAGGGCATTGCCTTTTCTGAGAACGAGGGTCAGATTTTGGGGACCCTTCTGCCTTTGTTTTTCCCTTCTCTCTCCTAGTGGCAGACCTAGTTTGTACCCTAGCAGAGGATTCAGGTGCGAAAGCTGTAGGACCAGGTGCTACAGGAGTAGGTGACCCTTGCCCTGTTTTACTGGTAGATGCAATTTCTTTCTTCTTTTTCTGAGGCCGTGGGGTAAGTACCCTAGGGGGTTGTGGGATTTGCAAACTCTTTTGGGCAACAAATTGTTGCCAGGAGAGAGGTGAGACATCCCTCAAAGAGCGCTCAATCAGTAATTTAATAAGGCCATGATGAGCGACAGAATTATCTTTCCCCTATTGAGTTCCATCGGCACTTTGTTCTAAAAATTTTAACAAGAAATTCGGAACATTTATAACCAACCCATGCCTCATATGGCTCTATAATTTAAAATGATGAGAATGCAGATAGGAAAAACGGCCTTCACAGGTCAAATACCTGATTATGTAAGTAGCATACTCTGAATAAGGAGGAGGCAACGATACGCACTTGCATCCCTGCTTGGAGACTTCCAGAGGTCCATCAGTAGGCATTGAAAACTCAGCCCTTGCAGCTGCAGCGTCTGAAGAAAAGTTTTCTCCAACAGCTGGAAGCCCAGTTACTTCAGCAATTCTGTTTTCGGTTGCAACAACCGTTAGACCCCATACGGTGGCTTCCCCTTCAGAAAGGGTTCTCAAAAATTCTCCAGTAGCCTCCTCATCAAAATCATTTAAGCTCAAGAAATAATTTAACCACCCATAGAGGCTGAATGCGTGGACTGTTTGCGGATTTTGCAATAACATTTCATGAACTACAGGCTCATGTCACACCAACTGACCACCCATGTTTGTAGTTTTCCTTTAGCTGAACTCAATTCCTTGCTGAAGATTCAAATTCTCTGTTTCCCTTTCAGCTCTGTTTTTTCTTCTTTCGTGCCGTCACATTTCTTTCTTTTTCCAAAAATGAACTTTTTGAACAAGCAGTCTTAATCGTAATTATGGAATAAAGAAGGACATGCGATCATATTTGGAAAGTACCAGAAAAGTATTAAAGAAAGATTATTTTGCAGTTATGGCAGCGGTGAAAAGACAGATTTTAAAAGATGGATTACCCCGCCCCTACTTAAAGTATGACATGTGTCCTCACATGTCGTAAAGAACAGGTAGAGATTTGGGTAATAATGACCAGTACATGCATAGCAGTAAATGAATAGAATGAAACAAATCAAATATGCAATAAGAAAAGATATGGTGTACCTTTGATAATTGCACGTACATGTGAAGAAAGATGACGACATCTGCATGAATTGACAAGTGGGAAAGATATCTTAATTAAGGTTGATGCGGATGGATGACGTGGATGGGTGAGATGGGCGGATGAAATGAATAGATAGAATGGATGGACGGAAGATAAAGAAGTGAAATGCGGGCAATAAATGAGAATGGAGAAAAAGGGGTTTCCTTTTTAAAAAGAAAACCTTTATTATGGGCATGCTTTTTTTGAAAATTACAGTAATGCTGCAGGAGAAAGGCTAAAGCCTTCAACTGCAGGAAGAGTAGCAGGAGGAACCTGAACAAACTGCTGCATGAATTCTTCCTTGGAGACTGTTTTGTGGTACAACCGGAGTCGGTGGCCATTCACTAGCAATTTGAAGCAGACTGGGTCTATTGTTATCAACTGCACAACTACATTGTCAAACACATTTTCAACTTCATAGGGGCCAAGCCAGCGTGTTGTGAGCTTACCTTGGTTTTCTTGATATCTGGAATCATATAACAGAGCCCAATCTCCAGCAGAAAATTTCCTGGTTTTGATGTGCTGATCATGCCATTTCTTCCTTTGCTGTTGGATTGCTTCTGTATGCTATAGGGCGGCTTTTCTTGTTTCGTCCAAAGTATTTAGCTGTAGGAGACGGTCCTTCTGTGTTTCAGATATGTCTATATTGAGTTCAAGAGCTGTCCTCAAAGTTTTGTGTTCAAATTCTATGGGTAACATGGTTGTTTTCCAATAAAGTAGCTCAAAAGGTGTAAACCCAGTTGTTGTTTTCCATGTAGTTCTGTAAGCCCAAACTGCTTCAGGAAGTCTATTTCTTCAATCCTTTCTATGGATCTGCACTATCTTTGTGAGTATTGCCTCAATTTTTCTGTTTGTTACCTCTGCCTAACCATTGGCTTGAGGGTGATAAGGGCTGGACTTCCTATGTTTGATATTATAGTAATTCATTAGTGCAGTGATCAGATTTGACGTAAACTGAGCTCCTTGATTGGTTACAAGCTCTCTGGGAACTCCAAATCTTGTGAAAATTTGTTCATACAGAAACTTAGCAACTTTGTTATCTTGGGCATGAGTCATAGCTGTTACCTCGACCCATTTTGTTACATAGTCTGTGCAAACTAGAATGTATGACTTTCCATTGGATGGTGGATCAATTGGCCCTACAAAATCCATCCCCCCTTTATCAAAAGGGGTGACTATTATCTGCGGATATAGTGGCATTTCATCAGACTTAGTTGGTCTTCCCATACGCTGACATCTGTCACATTTTCTTGTGTAGGCCATAGCATCCTTATGTAATGTTGGCCAGTAGTACCCTGTTGTAAGAACTTTCATTGATGTTCTTTTTGCTGCAAAATGTCCTCCACATGGTTCGTCATGGCAAGCATGCAATATGTTGTAAGTTTCATCTTCTCTTACACATCTTCGCATTACTTGATCAGGTCCAGTATAAAACAAACTATTTGCAATCCAGGAAAAGTGAAAACGTTTCTCTATTAACAATTTCTTGTCTTTTGGAGAAAAGTGGTCTGGTATTCTATTTGCTGCTAGATAATTGGCAATGTCTGCATACCAGGGTATATGTGCAGTGATGGAAAATAAGTGTTCATCTGGGAACCTATCATAAATGATCTCATGTTCAACAGGTGCAGCTGATTGAAGTCTTGATAAAAAGTTAGCTACAACATTGGCTCTCCCTGGTTTGTCAATTATGGAAATGTCAAACTCTTGTAACAACAGTAGCCAACATGCCAACCTACTAGAGATGTCAGGTTTGTTCATAAGATACTTGATTGCTGCATGGTCAGTATGGATGAATATCTAATAACCTATGACATAATGCCTAAATTTATTCAAAGCATACACTACTGCAAGCAACTCCTTTTCTGTGACAGTATAGTTGAGCTTAGGACCTTGAAGGTTCTTGCTGATAAAGTAAATAGCATGTTCAACTGAATTTTCTTTTTGATTCAGAATTGCTCCTATGCCAAAGTCAGAAGCATCAGCATGTATGTGAAAAGACAAATTCCATTTTGGACTTTGAAGAACAGGGGCTTTAGTAAGCAAGTTCTTTAGTTGTAGGAAGGATTTTTCACAGGCCTCTGTCCACTCAAATTGGGAATCTTTTGTTAACAAAGCATAAAGTGGACTGACAATTTTACTGAAGTCTTTTATAAACCTTCTATAATACCCTGCATGACCAAGAAAACTTCTGACATCTTTCTGTTTTGCAGGAGTTTGTAAATTCTGAATTACTTCAATTTTAGTAGGGTCGACCTGAATTCCATTCTTTGAAACATGATGACCTAGAACAATACCTTCTTCCATAATTAGAAAACACTTCTCACTGTTTAGAGACAAATTTTGCTCTCTACACCTTTTCAATACTTTTTCTAAATTTACCAGTGCTTCTTCAAATGTGACTCCATAGGCAGTGAAATCATCCATGTAAATCTTCATACATTCATGAGATATATCAGCAAAGATACTAATTACTGCTCTCTGAAATGTTGCTGGCGCATTGCATAGGCCAAAAGGTAAGACCAAATAAGTAAATGTTCCCCATGGACAGGTAAAAGTGGTCTTATCTTGATCTTCAGGGGCAATTTTTATCTGATTGTACCCACTGTAACTATCCAAAAAGGAAAAATATCTTTTGCCAGAGAGTGAGTCTAGTACTTGATCTACAAAAGGTAGTGGAAAGTGATCTTTTTTAGTGGCACTGTTCAATTCTCTATAATCTACACATACTCTCCATTTTCCACCTTTCTTGGGGACAATGACTAATGGAGAAACCCATTGACTGTCAGAGATTGGATAAATAAAACCAGCATCAAACAACTTTTGAAGCTCACTTTTAACTATTTCTCTAAGTGCTGGATTTACTCTTTTTTGAGGTTGTCTAATTGGTGAACAATCTTCTTTGATATATATCCTATGAGTACAAACTTGAGGATCTATTCCTTACATGTCCCCATATTCCCATGCAAAAGCTTTATGCTGTTCTTGTAGCATTTTTAATAGGTCAGCCTGTTGAGACTATGACAGCTTGTTATTGATATTCAAACAATGACCTTGAGATAATTCTATCTGCTCCGTGAGATTACTCATAGAGTCTACAGGTAATGTTTGTATCTCTTGTGGAAGCAAATTATGAAAAATTGCTGGAAGTTTAGGCAGTGAACTTTCAGAATTTGGTTGCTGCAGGAAACATTGTAAATGAGTACCATTTGGATTAGATGAACTACCCGTATCGGAGTTGTACTGTAGAATTTGAAACAACAAGGCATCTTCACTCTGAAGTTGTGAGAATGGGTCATTTTGAATCATCATTAATTGAGCTAAAGAATTGGCTTCTTCAATTTCCTCCCCCACATTTGGCCAAACGGGTTGGGACAAATCTGGCTGAGGTCTAGCAGGCGGATACAGAGCCAATTTCTTTGTGGACTGCCCATCAGAAATGGTCATATCTCCAGAACAACATCCTATAAAAGCATCAGCAGTTGCTAACCATGGTCTACCAAGAATAACTGGATATCCTCCTAAAGTTGTCTTAACTGATAATATTGTGAAATCAGCAGGATACTCCCAAGATTCGAGAATGACAATTACATCTTCTACTATCCCGTCAGGTTTAACTGTGGAGTTGTCTGCAAGCTGTAGAACTATGGATGCAGACCTAATGTTTAAAATGTTCAGGGAGTCCATAGTATGCTATGTCATGACATTAATGGCAGCACCTAAATCAATCAAAACATTTTTTACAACTTGGCCATTTACATTTATTTGCACTACAAGACTTCCAGGGTCAATATACTTTGGAATAACTACATTTCCCAACATTATATCAACCAATTTTCCTAGTACATGAATTGTTTGAGGATCCTTTTTCTTTCATCCAGGCTTCTTCAAACAGGCTTCTTTAATAGCTTTTCCAAAAATAGGAATATCTTTAATAGCCTGAAATAAAAGAATTTGAATTTGCACATTTTTGAGCTGATCCATAATGTCAAAAGTGGGTTCTTCCATAGGTTTATATGCAGTACTTTGCAACCTTTGAGAAAAAGGTGGGTTGTCTTGATTTTGCAGAACAGGCTCTTTAGGAACTGTATCAGTTATGGGCATGTGCTCAGAAGGAACAACAGGTGCAATAGATTCTTCATGGGGAGAATCTGATATTTTAGTAATCAGAGGCGGTTTTGGAGTAGGTAAAGTAGTTCCAGATCTCAAATGGATGTCATTAACGTTTAAGGCGTAAGCTTGATATTAGTTAGCTTCAGCAAGATACGCAGGCTGCTGCTGTTGCTTATTATTGGGATTGGGCAACGGTTGGGCAGGCATAGGTGTTTGTTTTGGAGGTCCAGGATTTGTGGCAGTTACTGCATGAGGTGGCATAAGGGCTTGTGGTTGTGGTTGTGGAAGCTGCAATAATCCAGAGGACTAGTTTTGCCATTGCTGAGGGCCTCGCCATTGGAAATTTTGCTGCCAATTTCCTGAAGGTGGGGTCCATTGCCCTTGTAGCTGCTCCATCCTCCTTGAGGGGATTGCCATTACTGGTTCTGATAATTAGGCCAATTTGGTTGAGGTGGATTCCAGGGTGGTGGTGGTCCATATGCATGTTGCCATTGGTTATTATATCCAGAATAAGAATTACCAAAAGTTAAAGGGTCTTGAGGCATACCTTGTCTTTGGGTCCATGGTCTCCTTTGTGCAACAAAGAACACTTGATCATCATCTCCTTCTACTGGCTTGAAGTTAGTAGGTAGCTATTTGGCTTCCAAATTAGCCACCATCTTGCATTTGCAGTCACGCTTTTTTTATCTGCAGTATGGACAGAACTCAGCCAAAACTGCGTCAGCCTCCTCATGTTTCTTTCGAGCTTGCATAGTGTCCAGTTGCATAGCCATATTATTTATGATGTCTTGCTTGAAGTCAGATAGCAAATTTGTTATCTCCATTCGGGAAACTCTAGCAGAAGAAGACTTCCTTATTGTAGCATGATGACCTTGACCTTTCTTAACTATTGCTCGAGAGTAGTTAAGACATATTTTCTTTATATCATCCCAAGGCAGCTGGGTTATATCACCTCCTCCTATCAGGTCCAGGGCATCTGTACAGGTATCACTGATTCCTCTTAGAAATAGTAATTTCTGAGAGTCCTCGTTGAGAGTATGGTTTGAGTTCCTCTTTAGTGAAAACAAGAATTTGGAAATATAATCTTCCAGATTTTCATCGTCCTTCTGCTGAATTCGAAATATGTTATCACTTTTGCTGGCGCTCTTACAATATTCCTTATACTTGTCAAGGAATGTCGTCTGCATGACCTTCCAACTATTGACGACACCTCTTCCCAGACTCATGAACCATCTGAGAGCTCCTTCCTTCAAGGTGGAAGGAAATAACTTCAGTTTATGAGCGTCTGTGTTGTAGTCATAACTGCGACAGAGGACATCAAATTCAAACAAAAAAGTTTCTGGGTCCTCTGTGACCAGGCCATAAAACTTTGGAAGCAAAGAAGAGGGAATTCTTTTAAGATTGTCAGTATCTCCTTGGGGGACAATGGGAAACTCAAATGCAGGAGGTGGATTATGAGGTGGATTATTTGCCATGTTTGGTTGCTGGAATAACAGAGCGAATGGATTTTCCTCAGGTTCGTTGTCAACTGGGTCAAATGGTAGTTCAATAAACAGATTTTCAGGGAGGAACCTTCCCAAGGCGTCTCTTCTTCTTCTATGCATGCAATATGATGAATAGTGGCTTGACGGATCTAGAAAATTTTACTAACAAGCTAAACTAATGCTAAAAATGACTTCTGATAAACTCCTAGTTAGATGCCATCCCCGGCAATGGCGCCAAAAATGGTCGCGCCCACAAAAGGATATGAAAATCACAGTAAAACCTTCCCTGGGAATTGGGCATTCCAACAGGTGACCAATATCTCTCTCTGTAGACGTTCATTTACTTGTCAAACCAGGGGACGTATGCTTTAAATGGCATAGCAAAATATATGCACTAGGAACTCATTTTGGTCAAATCTTAGCAGAAATACATACTGGAAAGAAATTCTACCTACGCTACAGGAAGGTAATGCAAATCTCTTTAACTCAACTATGATTTGATTAAAACAGAAATCATGATAACTACAACTGAAACACAAACTATGAACTGGCCTTATGCTGCAGGAACAGGCACAGTGATGGATTCCTTGTGCTGCAGGAGCAATGTAAATCTGAGTTTGTATAAAAACTTTAAAGATGAAAGCAAAAGGAAGCTTAATAGGAAAGAACAACTAAGTAACTAGCTACAGATACCTACTAAGTGGCCCCCCTTAGCAAGCATCTCCTGATTATGCAGATGCTAAACTCAGAACTTCATTGAACTTTATTCATAAAAACAGAATGATATACATTTTTTTGTTGATATGGAAACTAACAACAAACTCTCTCTCGTTAAACAAATTCTGTCTTTTATTATCATATTGATTCTTACATGATATCTACTAATCCGATTCTATCTTATTCTAACTCTCCTCTCTCTCTTTTTCTCGCACAGGAGGAGAACTTTATTTAAAAACAGGAGAGCAACTAACTAACTAACTCCATCAAGGAAAGACGTGGAAGTAAAATATATCCCCGAATCGAGGAACAAACTCCATAAATGAATTTATGCGTTCAACCCGATCCAGAGAGAATCTAGCGCTCCACTCTTTCCAGATTAACTGTCATTAAAATTCTTTCCCATGGTTTCGGTCAAAGAGTCCTCGCCGGAGCTCCCTCAAAGTCATGTAGGAAATGGACTTTACTGCAAGGCCGAGATCGGCTGCGCTTGACTCGATCGTTCTTCAACAAATTGCGAAACAAAAGGTAACAGGCAACAGAAAAAGGCGTATGGCACATACATGATATCTATTCATTAATCACACATTTAAATCTACTTCATCATTCAAAAACTGTATACGATATACCAGTTATTTTAGAGAGTCAACGGGGCAATAAATGCAATCAAGTCAACACAATGAGTTACAGGAATATAAAAGTATCTTGCTACAGGATATCCCAAAAAAGGTTTCAACAAAGTCTGAACATCCATGAAATAATAAAAGTAAAGGCATTTAAAAGTTTATCATAACATCCAAATTATGAGCATATTTTAAGCTCATCATTGATTTCCCCAAATTTGGAAGGGTTCTTACAAATTTGTCTCCAAAGTCTTCATAACCATTAATGGTTAATTCAACCTTCTTGCATGGTTAGAGACTTTCTCTCTAACTTAACCCTCAACTAACCCAAGGGTCTTATCAAGAACTCATGGATTTGACCCTATTTATCCTATTAACCCTTGCACAAGAGTTTATCCCTTGGGTAAAGGCTTTATCCATTGGTTATCCACTAACCTAACCACAACCTTACCTCCTAAGGTAACCTTCATGTCTCCTTAGGCATTTAATGCCTCTTACATCTCCTCTCAAGCCCTCTCAAGGTGACATTTGTCAACTTGAGATTCGACTGAATCGCTCACATGGATTGATAACTTTCAATCTTAGCCCTTATTGAGATTATTCAATCTCAACCATCCATTGCCCTATTTTCCCTATAAATAGAGCCCATTCCTTCTTAAAAAAATCAAGTCTTTTGTGCATCATACTTATAATAATTTTGAGGTTAAGGAGCTCTCTTTATTTTGATTAATTAAAAACATGTGTTTGGGAAGAAGCCAAAACCTTGATTACATAGAAGGAAAAAGAAAAAGCATTAAAGTGACTAGAAATAACAGTGCCTGGACACCTAATCAAAGATCAGATCTCAGAAAAACAAAAATAGATCATAGATAAAGAGAACAACACAAGACAACCAAAGGACAAGAAAAAGACAACACTGAGATAGCACAAAGATAGCACTGAGACAACTAGATATTTCTTATGAGTTCTTCTGCATGTACCACCATCTACTTCATATTGACCGCATAGTTCTTCATATCATCGACCTCTTTTTCCTTGATGCCCACCTGTTTCCGGGTGTCGGTCCTTGTTCTCTTTTCATGACCCATCTTCTCTGTCTTTTACTTCTCATCTTCCTTACCTTTGATCTGTTCAAATTTATTTATCAACATGTTAACATGATCAACAGTGTCCTTAAGGATCTAGAAATTTTGTGCAGCAATCGTCTTCACAGTTAATTCCATCTTATCCACCCCATTGACAAGGTCGTTCAAGTTAATTCCCAAACCTTTATCATCTCTAATTCCTTCCAGCTCCTTCACCTTCTTTTCCATTTCCAAAATTTTATTGGCCATTGCTTCAATAGCTTTAGCCTTATTAATGGTCACCATTAATTCTGACATTTTCAAAAAGAGGCTTCTCACTTATGGTTGCCCTTTTGATCATATTGAGATCAGTCTTCAATTCGCCAATTTCTTTTGCCATTTTGCTTATGACCTCACAGAAACCCTTGATACTATCATTACCTATGGCGCCTTGGCTGACATTTTGATTGGCCCGTGTTTCATCTTCCTCCTTACCCTTGTTCTGGTACATTTTTTAAACCTCAGAGTCCTGATCAGAAGAGACAATAATCTTCCTTTTCACCTTATTTATCCCTTTACTGGTCTTCTTGCTCCTCTGGGTTTGCTTCCCCATCCCCTTTCTTTTCTTACTCATTATGATTTTATCATCAAACGACTCCTCCTTAGATTCTGAGAGGTCAAACTCCATAGTAGTCCCCTTGCTCTTTCCCTTGGTCTTCCCCTTGTTGCTAAAATCTTCAAACTCACCCTCAGTTTCAGAATAAAGATTGAACCCACTATCCTCACTTTCAGTTTCATCATCCCTAATTTGTTTTCCTTTAATGATGGGTTCCTCAATAATTTTATTTTTCAACATCTTATAAACTAAAACCATTAAAATCTGGTGCAGGGCATGATCTTTTTGAGAATCCTTCTACATTTCACAAATAGTATGATCCATAGAGCATGCAAGATAGTACGAAAAACTAACCTTATCACCATGGCAAAAGTGGTTGAGCACCATGAAGTGATGCCCATAAGCCCTTGTGAATCTCTCATCTAGAGTAATGTAGCTGATGGTAGCAAACAACACAAACCTCCATGACCTACAAATGCGCTTAGGCGAATAGTAGGGATTGTCCGCCTTAACCAATTTTCTTCTTTCTCCATCTGTGATAGGAAACCTATCCACGGACTTGTTAGACATACTTCTATCTCTATAGAATTTCATACCATCTTTCACCATACCCGTAGCTTCCGCAATGACATCCTCATCCACTTGCATCCTCTGGGTACCAACAAGAATCTTACCACTCTTCCAAGTTTTTATGAAGTTCTTCATGGCAGAAGGGTCTTTGCCACAAAGCCTTTCCATAAAAACATTCAAACCCCCATCTTGAAGAATCTCCCATACATCTTTGTTTTTCTTCCAATTTGAGCAAGAAGCCGGTTCAAACCTCTTTTTATTGCCCCCCATTTTATCCTCAAATTCCCAGTTCTTCCTTATCATGGCTCTGTTATTTTGTCTGCGAGCTCTATGAAAAAACCTAACAATTTTATTGTTGCTATGCAGAGCCACCCAGAATCCGTGCCAAATAAATATGATATGATAGATAAAACAAACCTCGTTGTCGTTGTGATCAATCCTCGACAAGTGAGAATAAAGCATTAGAGATTATGATTAGTTAAGGAACGTTGTTTCATTTGGATCTGATCTAGTTCTTGCAATGACTTCACCTCACACTTGAGATTACTCTCACCATAAAAGGTAATAATTTTGTCAGAGCTACAAGCCAGGTTGGTAGGCCAGTCAACACATTTGTTAGCTTCTCTATAAGCATGTGTAAAAATACATATTTCAAAGGTTTTACTTATATCCTTCGCAGTTTCAATGGCATTGTGTATAGACCAATAAGGTGGGAAAACATTATTCAAGCAGTTAATAATGTTTAGAGAATCTCCTTCAACCCACAATTTTGTGGAGTTTGAATCTTTATCAAGAACCAACTCCTGATAAGCAGCAATGGCCTCCGCAACATGATTGGTTTGGTGACCTATAGGAATACATTTAATAGCTTTACATATTCCCCCTTCATCTCTTAATACCATAGCACACCCTACCTTACCAGGATTACCCTTGGAAGCACCATCAATATTGATTTTCATCCATCCTTGAGGAGGGCCTTCCCATCTCACCTCGTCTCTAGGATTAACATATATGGTTTCACTCCCCTTTAATCTCCAATTCTTAAAAATGATTTTATCCCCTTGATCTTTAGGATTCATTATTCCACCTGTTATGTAGAGGTTCTCCACCATATTTCTTTAAATTTTCTCAAAAATAATTTGGGCTTTTGATGCCTTATCTCTGAACACTCTATCATTTCTCTCTTTCCATATTCCCCAACAAATATGTGGTAAAGAAAATTTCCATAGCAGATTAACTGAATTATTCCTGGAGGGGTGGAGCTAGGAATTGAAGACATCTTGGACAGCTTCAGGGAAAACTCAACTGATATTGAAATTGTCCAGGCATCTGGCCCAAATATCCACCGAGAAAGGACAATGGATAAACATGTGAGTAATAGTTTCCTCATTCTGCATACAAATCCCATGCAATCAAATTGCCCCTCCCCACCTTCCATTTCACTGCTTTGAGTGTTATGTCTCTAGTTCTCATGATATTTTTCCAGATGTTGGATCCAATTGGAATATCTTCAGCCTTGAGGAAACTATGAAGGGTCAAAAGGTTGTCTTTTGTACTTATTATCCCATATCATTTTCCACTCTCCCTTAGATTTATATCCTCTCCATATCTGCTTAGCCATGAGAAACTCATTCATATCCCTGATTCTTCTAAGACCAAGTCCACCTTTTCTTATAGGTTTGCACACCTTATCCCATGCAATCAAATTCATTCTCTTCTTTTCCTCAACCCCAGTCCAAAGAAAGGTTCTTTGGATTTTTTCAATAGCCTCTGCAAACTTAACAAGAATTCTAAAAAGACTAATGGCATAAAGAGGAATACTCTGGAGGGTTGATTTTAGAAGTTGGACCTTTCCCACTTGACTGAGCAAAGAACCTTTCCATCTAGTTAACTTCTTATGAACTTTATCCACTAGGGCACCCCAAAAGGTATCAAGAGGAACCTGACATAAAGGGAGCCCAAGATAGGAAGCAAGGAGACTCCCAATTTGGCTACCCAAAATAGCACTAATCTTTGTATGTCTTCTCTCTGGAGTATTTATGAAATAAACAAAACTTTTAGACCAATTAATCAGTTGACTAGTTGCACTCCCATATCTATCTGAAGCTTTCTTTAGGCTTCTAGAATCTTTCATAGAAGAATTACCCATAATAATTGAATCATCCACAAATTACTGATGAGAGCACACTTGGTCTACAGATGAAGGTTTAAGACCTCTAAACTCTCCCTTCTCAACAAGATTTCCAATAAGTCAAGACTTTAGAGATGATCTTGTATAGGGAGTTACATAGACTTATAGGTCTAAAAGGATCCATGGAGACAACCCCCATCTTCTTAGGAATAAGAGCAATGAAAGTACCATTCAATTCTCTTAGAATTCTCCTGGCACCAAAGAATTCTTTCACCGCACTCAACACCTCCCTTCCAACAATATGCCAATACATTTGAAAAAAAAACATAGGGTAGCCATCTGGGCCCGGGGCCTTATTACCATCAAAAGAATTGACATCCTTCAAAATCTCATCATTAGTAGGGAGAAGTAATATAGGAATTCTGGTCAGCATCCAAGATAGAAGGTATGCAATCCAAAAGATCCCTTTGAGCTTTATGGTCAGATTCTGATCCTTAGTCAAAAAGAATTAAATAAATTAATCTTTTCAAATTAACTATTTAATAGAAGAATAAACATTAAATAAATATAAATTATTTATATAATCGCTCATAGCCAATTTTTATATGTGTATACAGATACATAAAAAGGTGTATGGTGAAGTAGGAACAGATCCAACTTTAAAACAAATAATGTTATTATCAATATTTTTATGTTTCTAAACCCCCATTCAATATAAACACAATTAAAAACAAAATGATACTACATCATAATATCTCTAAACAAAATACTTTTAATTTGGTAAATACTATAATGTAAAAATTTGACATAAAACTTACTATTAAAAAATATATTGTTAATTTTATTTTTTAATAGAATGGTCAAACACCCCAACAAACTCAAGCGACCATAACCACTCTTACCTACATCTGAATCCTAAAGAAGCCCCAGCCCATCATGCTAAACAAGAGTCAAAATTATTCATTACAATTCTTAAATAAAGAATTTGAAAAAAAGTTGAAAACACATTGCTCAAAATTATAATTTATTTATAATAAATAAAAGATAATGATATTTTGGTGCATTCTAAAAATTAAATAAAAAAAAGTCAAAAACATATTACACCTCTGTGACAGGTGGACTTTAGACGTCCCAAAAAAAATGTTGAAAATCGTGCAAAGTGCGTGGGAAGATGAAACAACGATAAATGCTTAAATGAAAGTTGATTCCCACACAATAGCGGTAAATGCGTAAATGAAACTGAGTTGGCAATATACGATTGTGGAACACTTTTAATTACTTCACGCTGCACGCCTCGGCTTTGAGCTGCTTTTCTTTATTTGTTTAAACTGCTATAAATATTTAGGGTCCCAGTGATTTCTCAATGCCCTAATCTCTCACACATATTTTTTCACGCGTTAGGGTTTGAGCATACTGCGCTTCGCTATGGCTCGCAAAAGAAGTCGATTAACCTTAGACGACTTGCCAGATTGCATTCTGCCCCTCATTCTCAGTAAAATTCCTTTCAAACAAGCAGTTCATTGTTCACTTGTCTCAAAAGGATGGAAATTTTGCTGGACATTTGCAAAAAATCTAAAATTTCCAGAGGATTTCTTTTCTTCATCGCGTAGCCCTACTGAAATCCAAAATATAATAGATCTTATTTTTGAGCGTCATTCTGGTCCGCTTGAGGTTTTCGAGCTTAACAATGTTCGATTCTGCTGTTCAAGTGACAAGATTTCTGATTGGATTCATCGTGCTGCTCTTAAAGGCGTGCAAGAGATTAAGATTGTAGAGAAGGTTTCAGAAATTTATGAAGTTCCGGCAGCCATATTTTTATGTCAAAATCTCAGATCTTTGGCTTTAAAGAATTTTCTGCTGACAAATCTACCAGACGGTTTTGGTGGCTTGGCCGACCTGACAACATTGGATCTTTGTAATGTTGATCTGAATGACAAGATCGTTGAGCTCATGTTGCAATTATGTCCAGGTTTGGAAACCTTAATCCTTAGTAACTGCAATGGACTTGAAAGATTAAAGATATGTTCAAAGAGTTTCATTGCTCTGTCTATCTCCTCTAAAATCAAAGCAATAACAGCAAGTTGTCCGCGATTAACAAGCCTTACATTATTGCTTGATAACACCGAGACGAAATTGGATTTGCCAGCATGTTTAAGCCTGTGTACAAATGCAGGACTTGAATCATTTACAGCTCTAAGAACTCTTAGAAGAATTACCTTTTTGAACGGCATTTTTTGGCGCGATGTAAAGATTCTCAAAGAATTTCCAGACTTGGAACATATGTGTGTACACAAGGGTCAATGCTCGGATGTAAGTTCTAATGGATTATTTTATATCAAATTTAGTATATCTAATTTTCCAAACAAAAGCGTGAGTGTGACAAACTGACAACCGCTTCCAGTGTAGCATTTCTAGTCAAGGCATTAAGAATACTGTACTATTCTCCATTTACGACTTTTTTGTACTTTTCGTCTATTATTTGTTAGGGTTATAATACTCCATTTGAATCTTTAATTAGAATTGTATTGTCTTGTATATTTATTTACTAATTTTGACTCAATCTCTCAAAAGTATTGATATTCTTTCTTTGATCTGATGGTGCAATGCAGACAGACTTCTTTCGGCTTGATGATGAGGCAATTTTACCGCTGGAGAATCTAAAGTGGGTTCATTTGAACATAACCTACTTTCATCACCCTGTGCATCTACTTTCCTGTCTTTTTGGAATAGCTCCGGCTTTGAAAACATTATTAATTTCCCGAAAGAAAGGATTCAATGGCGTTCGTGCTCAGGAATTTATCAATCTGGCTTGGAATCTTCAGCGACCATCTACAGAAACCAAAGTTTTCTTATCACGGTGTACTGCAAACGAAAAGATATGCGTCGACTGCGATCTTGTGAATTTCATCTGAGAGTGAGACGGAATCTTGCGGTGAAGAGGAAGATAGGGTTTATCTGGGAGATCGACGGAGAGTTTAGTTAGGGTTTGTGCTTATTATTTTTGGGGTTAATTTTACAGTTGGAAGGAAATACATTGAAGTATTTTTGTTTTGATATTACAGTTGGAAGGATGAATGGTGTTATTATACATAAATATTTATTTTGTGGAGAGGATGACTAATTGTAAAGCTATTTCTGGAATGTTTTCTCTCCAGCATTTATTGGCATAAGATTAATTCCTCCCCTTTTGCATGAGGAGAACTCCATGAGAGGTTAAAAAATAATAATTTACATGAAGTAGATAATTATAGTAGATAATTATAGGTTTTTTATTATTTGGGATGTGATGTCTTTTGTTTTCGATCAGTTGATCAGTTGATCATTTGAGTAAAAATATTTATGTTTTTATTGCTGTAGTAATTTCTAGTAATTTGTTTGTATTTTTTATTTCTAAAACAAAATCAAACCCTAATTGTAAACCAAATTGAACACTAAATATAATTAAATCCTAACCCTCATTAGATTAGGGGTTAATGTTTTCATCCTATATAGAAATGATAAACTTCAAGGAATTGAAAGCATAAGTGTAAAACTAAATAACATATAACAACTCTTACTAATTTTAAAATAATTTCAATAATTTATTTAATATAAATTATTTGATTTATAAGTTATTAAATAATTAAATAATTAATAAATATTTTATAATTTAATTTATTTTCAATTGCCCCTACGGATGTATATAGAAATAAAAATAAAATAAAATAAAGTATAGAAATAATTCTTATGTTAATTTTTGTTTGAAATAAAATGATGAGAAATTTTTGAAAAAGTACCAATTGAACTTTCAAAATTGCTAAAAATATGTCTTGAAAATATACTAAGCACCTTTCGAGTTTTAAAGCTGATATTGTTGAATAGTAAAAAAAGTTGCGGCGTTATATATTTTTTATATAATAGTAAAAAAATTAATACTCATGAATGGTAAAAAAATCGTGTTATTATATATTTTAAACATAATAGTAAAAAAATAATATAAATTAATGATATAGAGATCCTTCTCTTATTTCTCAAGACCTTTTTTCCCCTTCTTTCTTTATTAGGGTTGGTTTGTAAAAATTAATATTCTATGTATTATTAATTTTCTTAAATATTATAGGGCAAATTTTAAAGATGTGGAGAAATATTAATTTTGAGTGTCTATTAATCTTTTGCATCAAAAAATAATATTAATAAATCCAAACAGGTCCTAAAAAATAAAATTAAAAATAAGAAGAAGAGAACAACAATTAAGAGAAATAAGAAAGGATCAAAGGACAAAAAAACAAAGACTATAAATGAGAACAAAATGAAAAGACAATTAAAAAGGCTCAAAATAAATACTAAATGTTGAAAAACTAGAAATGAATGAGGAAAAAATTATCCAAGACATAAGAAAATATATGAAAAATAGAGATGGGAAAGATAAAATAAAACACTAAGGTTAAAAATCCAAACACACTAAAAAATAGAATGAAATGAAATAACTGAAGAGTAAATAATCAATTGAAACAAAAAGATAGATAAAATATGACACAAGAAATAAATATAAAAATTAGCATTAGAATTAAAATAACAAAAAAAAGTAAAATAGATGGGAAAAAGAAAAAATTAACTAAAAAGTGGAAAGTGCTAGAGTTTGTGTATATCTATGTGTGAGAATACCTATATGTGTGTACAAATATAAAAAAAGATACTGGGACAATAAGCCTATGATTAAGAAGATAAAATTTTGAAAGAGAAGTGTCAGTGTATGCCCAAAAATAAGAAAAACTAAAAAAAATGAAAGATAGAAACAAAAAAACCAAAAAGGAAGATATTACAAAAAATGAATAAGAAGAGGTTTTTGAGAATGGGAAAGAGAGTGGCTAAAAAACATAAACAAAATGAGAAAGTGAAAGTGCAAGTGTATGTGTAAGATTAGGCGAAGGAAAAAAGAGAAAGAGGAAGAAGGGAAAGATGGGAAAGGATAATTAGGAAAATCTAAAAGAAAGAGGGGCACAAAAAGATTAGGGTGAAGCAAGCCAAGGCTAGGGAGAGAGACAAAGAAGACTAAAAAATAAAATAAAAAAATATAAAGATATAAAAGGGGCCTAGGAGGAGGCTCAATGTTTAAGATTGGTGTGTGTTTTGGTTTTTAACCTTACTGTTTTATTTTATCTTTCTTATCTCTATTTTTATATTATTATTTTTTTTTATCTTGGGTAAATTTTTTTTTTCCTCATTCATTTCTAGTTTTTCAACTTTTAGTATTTATTTTTATCCTTTTTAATTGTCTTTTCAAATTTTTATCATTTCTACTCTGTGTTCTTGTCCTTTGTTCATTTCTTGTTTCTATTAATTGTTGTTCTATTTTTTAGGAATTTTTTGATATATTAATATTATTATTTTTCCTCTTGAATCTTGTGCATCTTTCTCTCATTCCTTCCAAATCTTTTTATAAAGCCCTAGTCCACAAATCTTCCTCTATTTCTATGGATCCAAACAAAATTTAATCAAAAGCAGCATCATCATTAAATCATTGAAAGATTTAAATTTTTAGTGATATATGAAGCTTTAGTCTACTCATATCTATAGGAATTTGGGCATGGGTGAGTAAAAAATACACATCATACAAATGCTTTTTATTTTTTTCAAATATTTTAATAAAAGGTTAAATTTTTTTTTTATCTTTTTATCTACCAAAAAAAGTTTAAATTGTCAATAATATATGAAGCTTTAGTCTGACTTCATCTACACTCATCTTTAGGAAGAAACTTATAAAAAAATTATATAAAATTAAGAAATGAAAAAAATAAAATTGTATTTTTATAATGGGATAAAATGACAAGTTTGAAATATTCATAATAAAAAAATATTAAATATAATTGTAGATATGAGACATAAAGATTTTAGTCAATGTATTCTTAAATCATGAAAAAAAAAATTCTACATAAAAAAGAGAGAGACCTGAAGACTATAGCCCCAAGGTATTCATTACATATATTATTTTTTTTAATAGAAAGATCAAACACCCCAACAATCTCATGTGACTATAGCCCCAAAGTATTCATTAAGATTCTTAAAATTGTAATGTATTTATAATATAAAAAATAACGATGTTTGATACATTCTAAAAACTAAATAGCTATTTTGTGTCCAAAGACATATTGCAAAACAACAACGGTTAATGCATAAATGAAAGTTGATTCCCACACAACAGGGGTAAATGAAAATGAGTTGGCAACATATGAAATAAAAAAGAATAACAAACAAAAAGAATAAATTGCAAAAAGAAATCACAATTCGGAATAAAAAATTACATAGAGGATGTATATATAATAATAATTGCAGTTCTAAATATATTCCTAGCATTGCATGGAAAGCTACTTTGGCTCTCAAACTAAAAAAAACAAACTACTCCCTAAATTAAGAATACAATAAGTGCATGCACAACATTCTTTATTTACTAAAAACAAACCCATGCAAAAAAAAACTAAAAATAGTCCTAAGGATTAATGCATGCTGGAGTACATGCTTTATTTGCATGAATAAACAAAAACTGATTTAAACTAAAAATAGCTTATGCATGGTTATGAATGGATAGATTCATGTCCAAACTTAAGCTACATGGAGTTGCATGTTAGAGAAGCATCAGTATCAACATACTCCCCCTTGATGCTGAGCGGGCTCACAATCTTATCTCGTAGTGCTATAAACTGAGCTTTCACAACTGCTTTGGTGAATATATCTGCTAGCTGATCCTGGGTGTTGATGTGCTTCAATTCAACATCCTTCTTCTGCACCAAATCTCATATGAAGTGATATTTCAAATCAAAATGCTTTGTTCTGTTGTGATGAACCAGATTCTTAGCTAACTTGATGGCACTCACATTGTCACAATAAATTACTGCAGGTTTAATTTGTTTTTCTCCAATTTATTCCAAAACTTTTCTGAGCCAAAGAGCTTGTGTATCTGTTGAGGTAATTGCAACATACTCTGCTTCTGTAGATGAGAGGGCAACAATACTTTTCTTTTTCGAGCTCTACGTAATCAAACCAGAACCAAAAGAAAAACAATTTCCAGATGTAGATTTACGATCATCCATACTACCTCCCCAATCTGAATCACTAAAGCCTATAAGATTGAACTTTTCAGAAGAGTATTAATGAATACCAATACTTAAATTCCCTTTCACATACCTCAAAATCCTCTTGGCTTCCTTCATATGTATTTCAGATGGATTTGTCATATACCTTGAAACAAGTGAAACTGAATAGGCAATATCAGGCCTCCTGTGGATTAGAAACATCAAGCTCCCCACAATACTTCTTTAAGTTGTCTCATCAACTAAATCGACACCATCATTTTGAGATAACAAAACTCCATGAGCACTTGGAGTGGAGGCAGGGTTACAATCAGTCATATTAAATTTCTTTAGCATATCTTGTGCATACTTTGTTTGATAAACGAAAATCTCATCCTTACTTTGATAAACCTCCATTCCTAGAAAATATTTCATCAGATCAAGATCTTTCATCATAGAAGCTTTGAATTCATCTTTCATCTTAGAACTACTACCCATATACAAAATATCATCAACATACAAACTTATGATGAGAATATCAATACCTTCTTGTTTGTACTAAAGGGTAGGATCACTCTTACTTCTTTGGAATCCATTCACCTGAAAGTATCCATCAATCCTGGCATACCATGCTCTTGGTGCTTGCTTGAGGCCATACAAAGTCTTCTTCAACCTGTAAACAAGATGCTCTTTTCCTTCCACTTCAAAACCTTGTGGCTGCTCCACATATACTTCCTCTTCTAAGTACCCATTCAAGAAGGCACTTTTCACATCCATATGATGTATGCTCCACTTCTTCTGAGCTGCTGATTAAATCAACATTATTATGGTCTGTTGTCTTGCTACTGGTGCAAATGTCTCTTCATAGTCAATTCCATACTTCTGTGTGAAGCCTTTAGCAACTAATCTTGCCTTGTATCTTTCAACACTCCCATCACTATTAAACTTGGTCTTGTAGACCCATTTGGTGCCAATACTTTTTTTTGTCATGTGGAAGTTCTGTTAACTCCCAAGTGTCATTCCTATGAATGGATTAATTAATCAATTGGCAGCTAAAGAGTACTGTTGCACTTGTGCTCCCTATATTCAATTTAGGATCAATTAATCAATGTGAAGGCCTAATTAAAACCACAATTAACATGGCAGCCATTAATTCACATAAGGATTTATTTGTGTAATCTGTAAAGAACATGTCATTCATCAACTCATGCGAATTGGCTCATCATTGGCTTTTAAATTCATCTTCAAGCCAGTGATCAAACACAACTTATTTCATTTATTTTATCTTTTGTGATCATAGACACTCCCATTTGACTTGTAAGTGCTTTTAGGTAGTTTGCATTTCTAGAAGCATCAAGTCAGAGATTGAAACAAGTTATGGGTTCAAGATAACAATTAAGGGTTCAACCATCTAACCAAATATTCAACAATATTATGATTATGTAATAACAAATCTAAAACAAACAAGCAATAAAATAACAAACTAAATACACAAGGAATACACTGGCATAGAATTCTCCACTTATGGAATCCCCTACTAAATTCCTAAAAGACTAGGGACCTTCATGGCCTACCACTCCTGATTGATAATATTCAACTGCCCTAGAAAAGATAGCCCCCTATTAGTTGAAATCTCCTTGGAGAGAGTGGCATAGGGGAAGTAGTTCATTTCCTTTTTTAGTAGACTTTTCTAGAGAACCAACAAAAGCCACATTAGAGCACTTACACTTGGCATGTTTCCTTTCCATCTCTTGCAAAACTTGCATCGAGACCATCGATTTGTTGATCATCTCCTTGCTAAATGTAATGATATCTTACATAATTTTCATCATTTTCTTTGCTTGTCCTAGAGATCAATGGTGGTCTTCTCCATGTTATTCCTTTCCTCCTCTAAGTGCATTGGATTTTAAAGCAATCACCTCATCCTCTAAGGGAGCCCAATTGCCGCTAATGAAATCAGTCTAGCACATGAATTGCTTGTTATTTTTTGTTTAGGATAAGTTGGTTTTGAAGGAATTATAAACCTTTAAAATAGATAGAAAATCTCAAAGCCTACAAAGTGATTCCTAGATGTGACAAACACGAAACAATAGTAGCCAAGCTGCCAGGCAAGATCAAACATAAATGCAACCAAGTTACTAGGTGTCACGACTCGATTTAGATGATTAAGTTTTAGACTTAGTTGATAAGTTAGGCATTGATATTACTTGACAATATGGGTTTTGATGTTATTATTTTGACATTATGATGCTTGGTGATATTATTATGCTTGATGACATTTTGTTAATGTGATGATTAATTATTATGCCAGTTGATGATAATTATTTGATGATGTTAATAATTGTTTTTTATATGTAATCTGACGACTTTGTTGAGCGCTAGATGGATGCAAGGAGGACCATCAAAGACAGACATATGATCGAGGAGGGGTCTCCTAGCTCGTTGACAGTAACCCAAGGAATATGGCCTATGCATTCACACACACACATGTAATAATTAAGCAAATTAATTTCGATTTGGGAAATTGATAATGAATAACATTAAGATATAATTGAAGCATAAGATATTAAATTTAAATTAAAAATTGTAAATAAGAGATTAAAATTAAATGAATTTAAAATATTAATTCATATTAATGACTTATTTGAATTCAAGCATGTTTTAAATCTAACACTTGAGTTCAAATTTTGATGGAGAGTTAAACTCTCAATAACTTCTTGTCAACTTTCTAGTTGTTTTCCATAACTGGCTAATCAATCTAGTCCAACTCTTGATCAACTTTCTTAACTGACTAATCTAATTGAGTTTACTTCACTTCTAACTCTCCAATCACCCTAATTTTTTTGCATTCAAGATCCACTTTTCCTGGATGAAAACCTCAGCTAAATTATTTATAAATACTGAGCCAGTTATCATATGAAAGACGTCACCCTAATTTTTCTGCATTCAAGATCCACTTTTCCTGGATGAAAAACTCAGCTAAATTATTTATAAATACCGAGCCAATTGTCATATGAAAGACGTCGAAGTTTTAGACATCACATTTTTTTTTTGTGCTGAGTCGATTTTCTTAGGGGGCTGGGGGGGTTGAATTGATTGTCAAAGGATAAGGTACTATTGTTTTACCATCACTTCCTCTCCTTTCCATGTGCTGCAGAGGGTACCGATTGGTAGAAAGAGCAACAAGGAAGATCAATTTGCTGTTGAGGAGGAACCACACCTCCCCCTTCTCACTTTCCTTTCCTACAAATTTCCAATGCCTAATGTTCTTGTATATGGTGAAAATGGATAAAATAATATTGAAAGACTAAATGAATTCAACCACAAAACTCTAGCCTAACAACAACAAAGATCCACCATAACATATGAAGATTACCTAAGACAATGCAAATCAAATGAAATCACAAAGATTATACCATCACATGTCCAATAGGGTTTGGATCTCCATTCTTCCTATCTCCATTGATCTTGCTTGATATATTTGCTCTCAGATTTTATATGTGAACAAGAGCTCAACAAAGAACGGAAATGTGGTTGCAAGTAGGCTTGATCGCATATGAAAGTTTAAAAGCGTAGTCGGGTAGTCAATTGATTAGGATGCATAGATTGATTAGAATGATTGATTAGGGTTGATAATGAAGGAAACATCTCCTTATATAGAAGACAATATAAGAAATAGAGGGATAAGATTGAGAGGTGTAAAAGATAAATGGTCGGCTATGATTAGAGGGTAGGTAGAGGAAATAATAAAATAATGAGGGTAGGTAGTGTATGAATTAAGAGATGAATGACATGTGTCATAGGTAGAAAAGGTTAATGAATTAATTAAATAAATAAAGATTTATTTAATTAATAGTAGAAGTGGGATCAATTTAATAAATAAGATATTTATTTAATTTAGGAAAAGGATAATTTAAATAAATAAAGGTATTTATTTAAATGAGAAATAAGGCTAGAAGAGGATAAATGAATTAATTAAACAAATAAAGATTTATTTAATTAATAGAAGAATTAGGCTAAAGTAATTTGCTTGGTTTTGGTTATATTGTTGGCTTAGTCTTGGATTGTTAATTGCTTTGGTTTTACAAGATTCGATTTGGATAAACCAAATCAATCCCATGAACAAAGGGAATATCGCCACCTCCCATACTTTATTTTCTTGCCAGTCTTATCGCCCCACACTCTTCTTTGTTCTCCTTCTGACTCAGATCGATTCTCTTTTGAAAAATGTGATTGCCATTTCATTAACTCTTGTAGATTTCTCTGAAAACGTGGCATATATATATATATATATATATATATATCAATTTTTGATTACTAATGCTTTTTTTTCGTGTTCTACCTCTTATTCGAGTTTTAGCATGAATTGATTTCCAAGAGGGCTTTGGGTATCACTTTTCTCCATTTCTCCCTTCTGCGTATTCATTGGTGCTCAGATTTGGATTTATATGTTTGATAAGACCAAATCAACTCCTATGAAGCTATTTGCTCCTTTCAAATTCGATGGAGGGGACTTGTTCAAGTCCACAATTAAAGAAAGATTAGCCATATAGGGAAAATAATTATAGGCTAGGGTTAGGCTCAAATTATAGTAATAAAGTCTTAGAATCAAACCTTGATTAAGGGGCTAACCATTAGGTTTTGATTGAGTTGCCACAATTGACCGAGGCAGAGAAGAGTGAATACAAAAAGCGAAATTTATCTTTATACCATGTCTAAAATGATTTAACATAGGGAAGAGTTGAGACTGAAATATTTTAAATATGTGCTCAAGAGTCATATAACTCATCAGAACCTCTAAAACATCCTTCCACTCCCTTGGAAGATCCTCCTTGTTGAACCATTCTACAAATGATTTATTTTTTCACCTTTCATCAAGGATTTCTTGAAGTTGTCATTGTAATTTCCTTTGGGTTTCAAAGGAAAAGTAGCCAATTCTATTGGGATACTAGTGGCTACATAGATAAGCTCAACAAAAAAATTAAAAGAAATCTCTATGAAATCAACCCACCCTAAACTTTCTAGGAACAAACAAATCAACCAAAAGGGAAGGGTCATGGCCTACCATTGCCTCTATATAGAAGGAAAAATCCCTCCTTTCAAATGTCAACCATAAAGTGGTATCATTTTTCAAGGACACACAATTGTTAGGATCCACTTGAATCAAATCACCACCCATGGTAGGCCTAAGCATAATAGTGGAAGTGACTTTACTCAAAACAATCAAATTAGGAAAGTTGGAGACAAAAAGCACAAAAAGTCAGACTTTAATGATTTTTAAATAGGTGATCCCGTTTGAAAGAGAAAAGGACTTTCCCCACTTAGGATAATGATGATAGTGGAAAAAGAAAACAAAATAAACCATTACAAATATGACATCCCATATATCAAGTGTCCATACTAGATTTTTGATCATTTAGAATCATTGTACCCATATCATCTAGGAGGTCGTGCATAGAGGTCCACACCTTCAATATTTTTATGAAAGGTCCCAAATTAGCTAGCCTATTAGCTAATGTGTTCCCTCTTCCTAGAGAGTGTGAGTTAATTTGTATGGTGAAAATCAAAGACGAGATTTCTCATAGTTTAGCTAGGGGATGCCTTACCATTAAGCATCATGATTATGTTTCTCGAGTCACCTTCAACAATAATTGTAACAAAGCCTTTATCATTTTCTAGAGATATACCATGGTACATAGGAGCTGCCTTAGCAAAGTTGGAGGTCTTGACCCCTAAATTGATCATGTAGGAAATAATCAAGCTATCTAACTCATCCCTAATGATGCCTCCCTTTGTCACTCGACTTGGATTTCCCTTTGATGAGCCGTAAAATGTTAATTTTAGCCAACCAATTTCAAGGGGACTAGTGAATAAAGTTTCTAAATCCAAAGCCCAAGAGATGAAATTAGAGAGGGAGAGAAAAATCTTCCAATTAGCAATGTTGATCTTAAGAGGCGAGGGGGACTTCTTGTGCTTGGAAGAGGGAAAACACTTGATATTATCCTTTATGTTGTGGATAATGGAGATCACTAAAGCTTCCCACAAAAATTTCTTATCCCTAAAAATTATGTTGTTATGCTCTTTCTAAATACTCTAGCTTGAGTGAAGAAAACCCTACCGCTAAAGCTGAACAATCAAGGGGTGGGAGAATTGGGGGGGGGGGGTCAAGGAATATGAAACCAACATGGGATCTTTTTGCCAAGTCTAGGTTGAAGAGAATGTTTAAATAGTACTCACAATGGAATAAGAGATGAATGATAGTTTCTTTAATGTTTTAGCAAAAAAAAAAAACGATTGACCAATTACTTACCTCTTTTCTAGAGATTATCAATGGCAAGAATTTTTCTATGACAAAATATCCACAAAAAAAGTAGACTTTAGGGATGGTTCTACATCTCCATATGTTTCTCCACTCAAATTGAGGAGGCCACAAAGGAGAGAAGAGATTGAATCTAGACTTGACCGATTAAATCCCATCCTTAGAAGAAGGCCAAACCAGAATATCAAGAGAATGAGGTCTATAAAATATTTGCATGTTATAGATCGAGGAGTTCAATAGTAGCAACATGAATTGTGGGATCAAATTTTTTAGGATCAGTTTTCTAAGGAGACGAAGAAATATTCCAATAGTCCTTGACAATGACATAAAGTCTCCTAGTTAAGTCCACCTCAATAGCCAAGCATAGAGGGTGGAACTATAGAGGAACATAAGAGGCCCAAGGATCCTTCCAAAAGTAGACTAGTTCACCATTACCTAGCTTCCAAATCACATTATTGCTTAATAAGGATCTATTTTTAAGAATGCTATTGTAGATGTGATAACCATGAGGCAAAGTGTCCAAATGAAGAAACAATCTTCCTTCCCTTCCTTGCAAATATTTAGCTCTCAAAACACTTGACCAGTTAGAGGGAATCATAAGAATTATCTAGCTAAATTTTGAGAGAAAATAAGTATTCGAGGTTTTAGTATTTCTAATGTTAAGGCCCCTTGACTTTTTACAAGAGAAAAACATCTCCTAATCCACAATGGATACATGATTCTTTTGATCCATCCTTGACTAGAGGAAAATTCTTTGACTCTATTCTAACTTCTTAGTCTATGAAGAAAGAATTTGCAAAAGAGAAAGAAGAGAGATATAGGTACTTTGGAGAGAAGCCTTAACCAAGTAGAATTTCCCAATATTACTCAAAGGAGACCTTTCCAACCAGCAAGTGTTTTTTGAATCTGTTTCAGTAAAGATGACCAAACAAAACTATAAAATTTTGATGTTGTTAAGTGCATACCCAAATAGGATGAAGGAAGGTTGGAGATTTGACACTTTAGCAAACTAGCAATACAGACTTGAAGAGAGGGATGGACATGCATGAAATATAAAGTAGTTTTTTTTAGATTTATCTTTTGACCTAGGACCATAGCTTAATCTAACAAAATAGAGACCCAACCCTTAGCCTCCACCATGGAAGAATACCCAATGAATATGGTATCATCAACAAAACATTGATGGGAAACAAACTAAGGGGACAAAGATAGCCTAACACATTGAAAGAGGCATGTTCTCACACTATTATCGATGTTTTTTCCAACCACATCAACCAATAGAATGAACAAGTAGGGAGAGAGAGGATCCCTTTGATGGACCCCTCCAAAGACCAAGAAAAAACCTTAAGGGGAGCCATAAACAAGAATAGAGAACATAGGGGAATGATTGAGAACTTCAATCATTTGCAAAATCTTGCCACAAAACTTGAACTTACTTAAAACCCTTGAGAGGAATAGCCATGATACTGTGTTATATGTTATAGAAATGTCCAAATTTAAGAGCATAGTTTATCTCTTACTTTTTTACCTAGAAGAAACCCCTTCTAGTGGGCATTAATCATGTTAATGATTTAATTTGATTGACCACCAGTTTAGAAAAAAACTTATGTAGAGTATTACAAAGGTTGATAGGCCTAAACTTTGACATTCTATTTGCACCAACCTTTTTAGGGATAAGGACATTATTTCTCTAAGAGGCCTGTGAGTAGATTGAAACTCCTTGATAGCTAAAATAACATCAGGACCCACAATACTCCAATGCATTTGACAAAAAGTCAAGGGGAATCCATTTAGACTTAGGAACTTAAAGGGGCTAAGAGAAAAGACCACAATTTTTGCTTCTTCTAAAAATCTAAGTTCTAGGGCCTCCAAATCATGGGGAAAGGGAGTTGGGAATAGCCTAAAGGATTATATTTGAAACTTGATTGAAGAGGGGATAAGAATTAGGGGGTGGATTGAGAAGATTCTTGAAAAAATTGACTCCTTCCTGGTAGATCTATTCAACGTGATAGAAGACCGTACTATCTACCCAAATAAGTTCAAAAATTCTATTGCTTTTATTATGCTTGTGGATAGATTGATGAAATAAATTAGTGTTCAGATTACTCTCCTTAATCCATTTAAGTATGAATCTTTGCTTCTAAAAAATCTTCTCTTTTTCCAGAAGATTATGAAGCTTTCTCAAGAGAACTTTCTTATAAAGCTAGCTTGGGAGAGGCCCCAACCTTGTCCATTTAAATATTGATAGAAATAATTTGAACTTTAATGTCCTTCTGAGAGAAGATGTTACAAAATGAAAACTCTTTCCACTCAATGAGATTTCTCTTTATTATTTTAAGTTTTTGAACTAAATAAAATATTGTATTCTCTTGAACCTCCAAATCCCACCAAAGAGCTAAAATCCCCTTCAAATTAGGTTGATGGGTCCATAATAGTTTGACGCTGAAGGGAAATTTTATAGTAGGCTTGGAAAGGAGCCAATGGAGGAGGCTAGGAAAATGACTAGAGCCAAAATGAATCATCGAAGAAGGGTGACCATGATTAATGAGATTCCAAGAGGATATTAGACAACAATCAAGGCAGACCTAGATGCAGCCATATCCAGATCTCTTATTGGACCAAATACATTTCATCCCTTCTAAATCCAATTCAATTAAACCCCCATGAATCAAAAGAAGATGGAGATCCACCATAATATTAGAAAAGTGACCGACACCCCCTATTTTCTATGGGGTCAAAAGGGGAGTCTTAAAATATCCCATAAGCATCCAATTGGAATCCTAGAAATTAACTTTGAGGCTAAGAAGGGAATACCATTGACCTCTCCTCATCACTTGATTATTTGAGAGAATAGATGATTGAGAGGATCCTTTTTGAATTGTTGGCCACATCATAAAAGAAGTTATTAAGATAATGTTCATCTTTAGAGTTGAGAACACTAGTTAAGTTGTGGGGTTTCCATAATGTCATTAAACCCCTAGAGGCACCATCTACATCCACAACCAAAGAATTAGAGAAATGCTAGATAAACTTACTCACTTTGACAAAAGCATTAACACTCATATTGGTTTCCCGAAGAAGAAGAATCTCAGGTTTGATTTTTTTAATGATATTTTTTATTATATTTTTCTTATGAAGAATATTTAACCCCCTTTTATTCCAAGAGAGAATGATCAATTTTTAGATTTCCCCAAATAGGGATCCTCTAGAGTACTCTTGCATTGAATGACCACATCTCTTACCACATTTGACTGTCATGTTTCTTTGGTAGGCTTGCAGCTAGGTTTCAAATCTTTTCCCACATCCGTAGTTTTTCTTAGGCTCTTGAATGAGGAAGAAGGAGTAGAAGGGATCCTAATAAAAGAAAGAGGCCTAGAAGAACCCACCAGAGGAGAAGGAAAGAGGATCTCCACGAGGGCTGAGTCTCGCTTAAATAGGACCACTTCAAAAGGGTTGAATTGAGACTTTGAAGAGAGGACTAGAGGGGATGAGGTCCAACACCACAATGGACCATCAGAGGGTGGGGGCATGTAGTTCTCTTGAGTTGGGGCCGTTGAATCTAAAAATAAATATTTTTTAGAAGCCAAATTCTTGAGTAACACAAAAGTAGAAGGAGATCTTTCTGACCGACCATCAGGAGAGTTAGTAGTCAGATCATTAGAAGGAGAAATATTTAAGACCAAAACATTGACAAGGACCTCCTTAGATATCTTAGGAACCAATGAATCCAATTGAGGGATAGAAGCTTAAAAATGACACCTCTAAGATGGAGAGTTGAGGAAGACAAAATGGTCATAGAACAATCAACTAAAATCCCCTCCTCGATGGAAGACTAGATCCAAAACCTGTTTGGAGATATAAGACTCGAGAACTTCCAATACTGGTGGAGTAGTAAGTGATCACTTCCACTTAAATAGAGGAAGAGGGATAACCTTCCTACAACTAGCTTTAGGGCAAGCATCACTTTGGTGACTTGGTAAAGAGAAAATATGGCAAAAAGAGGTAGAATTTTAAAATTCTAGGAGTTGAGACTAGGAATCAAAATGGGATTCCAACCTCACTGAATTCGATAATACCTTGTGATGTTCAATGTTAACAAAAAAGTGAGTGAAAACTAGCCTATATTTGTTTTTTAATGATAATATCAATAGAGAGTGTATACGATGAAAATGGAATGTTAAAACTATTGTAAAACCAACAAAGATCCAGCCACATAAAACCCTAGTTCTACAATTAAGATCTACCATACAACAATGAAGAACCTAAAACATGCAAAATATAAAAAACATGAAAGATTATACCATTCACATGCTTAGTAAGGTTTGATTTCAATTTTTTCCTATCTTCATCGATCTTGTTTGATATAATTGTTCTCAAATTTTGTATTGTGCACAAGATCTCAACAAAGAACAAATTGTGGTTGTGTAGATGCTTGATTGCTTGATCGCATGAAGGATTGATTGATCACATACTAAATCATCAGGGTTGGTAAGGATGAAAGGATCCTCTTATATAGAAGACACCTTATAAAATAGAGGGATATAATTAAGAGGTGAAAGGATAAATGGTTGGCTAGGATTAAATGGTAGGTAGAGGAAATAATAAAATATTAGAGAGGTTGTTAAAGGAAAATTAAGAGATGGATAACAAGTGTCATGGAGGGAAAAAGCTAATTAGTTAATTAAATAAATAAAGATCTATTTAATTAATAGAAGAGGTGGGACCAATTAAATAAATAAAATGTTTTTTTATTTAATGTAGGGAAAGGATAATTTAAATAAATAAAAATATTTATTTAAATAGCTTGGAAAGGATAATTTAAATAAATAAAAATATTTATTTAAATAGGGAAAGGATAATTTAAATAAATAAAAATATTTATTTAAATAGGGAAATGATAATTTAAATAAATAAAAATATTTATTTAAATAGGGAAAGGCTAGAAGAGGATAAATGAATATTTAAATAAATAAAAATCTATTTAATTAATAGAAGGCTTAGGATAAAATAATTAAATATATAAATCAGACTAGAACAATTTTAGGGGTCTACATTTTAGAGCATCCTTGTGCTTAGTCAACCCTAAATGAATGGGGTAATGGTAGGAAGTAGGTTTAATTTGAATTTAAAATGTAAAATTAGTGGATAACAGATGCACAGGAATAATAGATAAATGGATAGAACAATTGTATAAGTTATGAGAAAACATGAAAGATAATAAGTAGTAGATATTGTGTCGACTTGAATTTCATCATCAAAATACTACCTGCAGCAAGTTAGTTTCACAAAATACAAAGAAAATGCTACAGGAAATCCAAAATCAACCAATGAAACTACATGAAATACATATGAAATAAAAATACTATTATTGCCTTCATGATTTATGTCTCATTGTGTCCTAACTCCACTATTCCTGGTTTTAGATGGTGTGCTCTCAGACAAGCACCAATTGCTTCCAAGATGGCATATGAAGAATGGACTGATAACTAGTAGTTAACTAATGCTATGATATGAAATGCTAAATGATTATACTTATTTGCTTCAAGATAAAAAACTCACGGATGCATAAGTTTTCACAAATGATTAGCTTTGGAAACTCACTTGAAGACTAACTTGAAAACTAACTCTCTATCATCTCAAACTCCCGATCTTATAGACTTTGAGAGGATAAGATGATGTGGCCTAGATCAATGATCATGATCAGATCTGGAGATTTGGATGGCAGTGAGCAAAGGTGAAGGTTGAGAGAAAGGGGGAAGGAGAAGAAAAGTGTCACTCATCTCAGCTTGACTGGGTTGCTGACTGAGGGAATCTAGGGATGGTTGGAGAAGATTTAGGCATGAGAGGACAACTGGACTCAAGTCCTTCCTAAGATGTAGGGATTTTGGAGGGAATATAGAAGAAGGTTATGAAATGTGTGTATGTACACAATATTTTATTAAATTTGGAGGTTGAAGATAAGTGGCTAATAAATATTTTATTTATTTTAATTTGTTAAATTAATTTAGCCACATGATAGATGAGTTGGCAAAGGAAATATGAAGTGGAGATGGAAGGTAAGTTGGAAATGAAATTAAATAATTTAAGAAATCATTTAATATTTGAGACTATAGGATAGGAGAATAATCATTAAATATTAGATATTTAAATGATTGGAAGAAATAATTAAATATTAGATATTTAATTAATTGATTAAAAGGATAATTAAATATTAGATATTTAATTAATTAGAGGAATAGGATAGATGAATTAATTAATAAAATATTTCAATAAAATTAATTAATAGAAAGACACGAAATGAATTAAATAAATTAATCTTTTCAAATTAACTATTTAATAGAAGAATAAACATTAAATAAATACAAAATATTTATTTAATCGCTCATAGCCAATTTTTATGTGTATACATTTTTCCCCTCTTTGAAATGATGTCAAGACAACATTATTTCAAAGATTAAATCAAGTCTCGTTAATGTACCTGATAGAGATAAAAATCTTGATTGTGTGCCCCCTCGGGAGATTGATCGTGAATTTGTTGAATAATTTTGATAAGCAATTGATCTCACGGAAATTGAAAATATCCATCAATTAAATTTATTCATAATATATATATATATACATATATATATATATATACATACATATATATATATACATATATATATATATATATACATATATATATATATACATATATATATATATACATATATATATATATACATATATATATATATATATATATATATATATATATATATATATATATATATATAATTGCCCCATTGAAAAACATTAATTGCCCTTCCAAATAGGAAATATAAAATTAACCAAAGTTAATTTTATTTTCATTTACATCCTTGTCAGCTTTGTGAAGAAATTGTCTTGGTGAGGTGGCAAAATGGTGATCTCGTTGGAGAACCATCAATTTGAGCGCATTCGATGATATCAACGACCTCCTGAGAATGGCTTTTCAGTATGTATCTTATCCCAAATTTCTCACAACTTGTCATTTGAGTTTTCATATATATATATATTACCACGTTTTTTGGCTATTTTTGAATTTTTTCGATTTTTGGAATTATATTTAGCGTTTTGTTTTTTGTTGTATCGCTTTTCCATGTAAAGTTAGCGCATTTGATAAGTTTAGCGCATATGCTCATTAGGGTAGCGCATGTGTGATGTATGTTAGCTATTTTGCTTGGTCAACACTTTTGGTCTAAGTGTTTGAGCTTGTGATGCTGAAAACAACACTTTTGTTCATTTCACGCATATGCTCGAAAGTTTAGCACTTTTGTTAAAAAGGTTCACGCATATGTATGGTTTAGCGCTTGTGTTTAATAGAATAGTGCTTTTGTTAAAAGGATTAATGCTTTTGCTTCTGATGAATGTGTTTGATGTATTTCATAGTAAAAAATCACTTTGATGATTAGATTTAGGTATTTTGATGCACAATTTGTGAAAAACAGGTACTTGATTGTTTGATTTGATAATGTTGATTGATAGGATAAACGATTGATCGATTTGATGTGATTGGATAGAGTAGCTCTAAGAAACCGATTTAGTTTCTGATGAAGAGCATAGCAGAGTTTGATTTATAGAAAACCGTGATTGATAGGTTTAAATTGATTTGATAGCCTGATTTGCTTCATGTGAAAAAAATTACCAATTGTTGATGTTAGAGATTAGCGATCTCTTTGATTTGATAGATAGATGATTGATGATCAAATTCTCTTGGTAAATAGGAGGAACTTGATGTTCTCCTATGTTGGGAGAAATTCTCGGCGATGTGGAACATAGTGCCAGAGCTTACATAGGCAGAGGTGAGACATATAGATGCTTGTGGATTACGCCACTTGTTATACATTCCTAATATTACCCATAATAGGGGATTGTTGACAATGTTAGCCAAGAGATGGCATAGCGAGCATAACACTTTCCACCTGCCCATGGGTGAGAATAGTGTGACACTTGAAGATGTCTACAGGATTCTCCACATCCCAGTGACCGGTGAGTTAGTTTAGTATGATTTTCAGGATCTTGGAGGGACAGAGGCATGCAGAGCCATATTTGGTTGAGAGAATTGGGAGAGGAGAGATCCGATGGGAGGATATGATTATGTATTATGAGATTGTTCCTGTGATTCTTGCAGGTTTGATTAGGGGATTCATCTGTCCAGATAGGAGATCTCGAGGTTTTTCTATTGGTTGGGGTGAGATTCTTCAGAGCATGATGTAGCGTTAGACTTGATATGCGTGTGGTTTTTTCATGCTTTCTCATTTGTATCATGATCTTCATCAAGTTGTTTTCGATGAGGGTGCTAGTCTGTCGACATGATGCACACTTTTGCAGATCTGGTGCTGGGAGCACATTGCTACTACTTGGCCTATTCATCATAGAGTTTGTGGTGAGAGAAAGCCATATGTTTATCTTTATGCAGGTATCCTTACTCAACATAAGCTGGGTAAGATGGAGTATTGGCGTTGGGTTCTTGATTCATTGGACAGTGTTATTTGGAGACCTTATATCGATTGTGAGCCATGGATAGATGATGCACAAACATTACCATTTATTATGCAGAGTAGATATCTCATTGGTCGGACTCCATTAATTGTTGAGAGACAGTTGATTAGTCACATTTTGAGACAATTTGGTAGCATTCAGCCTATGCCTACTGGTGTCACGATATATGCATGACAATACAGAGATAGGTGAGATTGGGGACCTTCTTTGTCATTTGAGTTGGCACGTGCAAAGTTTCTTGCTACTCCTAGGGTAGCTTATGATATGAGATTGCACATTCTTGATCCTGGGGTTACTGCAGATTATGCTCAATATATATTAGCACACCCATTTCCTCGTATTATTGATCCAACAGATCCTCCTATCTTAGGAGATGAGAATGATGATTTAGATGATCCAGTTATCAGGAGACGTAGATGGAGATGAGAGCTTAGAGCTACTCAAGAGGCCGGAGGGGATGGAGATGAGGGAGGAGATGGAGGTGGTGGCGATAGGAGACCCAGATGGAGAGGAGGTCGATTGAGAGTCCGTGGAGGTCCATTTGGACCAGTTGGCAGGATTGGGAGACCGCTTCCTATTAGTGGGAGAGAGGTTGGAAAGATTTGGAGGGATACTAGCAGGGCAGAGATGAGATCACTGAGAGGGTTGCCATTGATAGGAGGAGGTAGGATGAGTGGACTGGATGGGGGTTGTGGGAGAGGCATTGATTTTGGGCAGATTCAGCCTGACCCTAGGGTTATTGCAATGCATGGTGGAGAGGATGAGGATCTAGAGGATCATGTTCCACTCATTAGATGACAGGTTCTGAGAGCTACTCGGACTTAGATTCCAACAGGTGGACAGGGAGGTGGAGATGAGGGTATTGGGGTTCATGTGCTAGAGCAGGAGACCATTGATAGTCTCAGAGCATGGATAGATCAGCTTAGCGCATAGATACAGACACTCATGACAGAGAGAGACACGGTTGTTAGGAGACAACAAGATACTCAAGGTCTTCTTGATCACATTCAACAGGTTGGATTGGGCACTCTCTCAGCTGATACTATTAGAGCACTAGTTTGGGTCGAGAAGGAGACTACCCGTTGGCGACGACTATATGAGGATTTAGAAGCAGAGAGCCATAGAGAAGGTAGTTATCATACCACCATGAGGATGGATACTAGCAGCGGTGGAGTCATGGGACCTCCTTAGAGGAGTGGTGATCATGTGAGACAAGCATCTGGAGGATCTTCTCGCCCACAACCATAGAGACGGATAGAGTCAGGTGGTAGTGGTACATGACAACCTTGACTTGACTTCGTATTGATGAGGCATTTGCACTTTTGATCTGATATCATTGTATACTTGGACTTTTATTGTTTTATGATGATCTATATGCAGACATGGACTCTATATGATGATGATCTTTATTATGCATGTTACTCTATTTTATGATGATCTATATGCATTGATTATATGGATGCAATGATTAGATGGATGATGTTATGATATTTTTTCTTTATTAAGATGATATTTTATATGATGATGCAATGATAAATGTTTTTGATGACCTTGGATGCAAATTAAAATGATTACTAACTTAAATGATGTGATGTACTTAAATGATGCAAATGCAATGATCTATATGGGAATGAAAATAAATGATTATGCAATATGTTTTTCAAATTTTTTTGATTTTTATATGTAATGCTTATAATGATTATGAATCTAAGTGCAAAGATGTAACTAAATGATCTTAATGAATCTTTAATGATAATGCAAATAATAATGATAATACACTACATGATTAATGAAATGCACTTAATTGAATGCAAACTAATGCAATGATTTAAATGCAACTAAATGAAATAGATGATGATTAAAATGATTCTAAAAAATGAATGCACCTATAATGATCAAATGCAAATTGTTTTTGTTTGTCCAAGTATACTCAATCTTTCTTCATGACTGTTGATCTTTGAATGAAATGAAATGCTTATAATGCAACTGACATTGAATGCTTATAATGTAGATGAATAATGAGCTAATCTAAAATGATCTAACTAAAAATGATACTACCATTCTTCATATGTTATCTTGTAATAATGCTTGATTTCATCATTGAGCTTTAAAATGTTGTAAGAAAATACAAGCAACTTGACATAATGATTCAAGATGAACTGAGTATTTCTTACATTGATTTTGATATAGCAAGTTAATACAAGCGACTTTATATAATGAATCAAGTTGACCTGAGTATTTCTTGCAGAATAGACAAGGATTATCTTCTTTCATGCATGACTCAGAACGTCCTCCTTGATCTTTTTCCAATCATATCCTGAGACAAGTACATACCTTAATAAGAGATAAACCACAGACAACAATCAAAGAAAAATAATCATGCCCCATGATAGCTTCTCTAGTCATAGACATCCTTGAGTCGCATAGAGTACATGATTAGCAATAAAATCAAGATATAAACACCGAATCTCGCATGTCATTCACATGTTCTCATGGTCATTAACTGATATAATCATCTTGATGAATGATCTTGGATAATCCTTTATTACTTGCTGGTTGATTCTTCATTTTTTGAGTTTCACATTTTAGTTTCCATGAAATGCCTTGATCTTTGTTGCTTTGTTGCTCGTTATTTGTTTCAAAATCCTAGGTGTTTTTGTTTTTTCTAAGTTTTCCGAATGTTTTGGATTTTGAAAGATTCAAAAGATCACCTTAGCAAAAGGAATTAGGATTTTCCCCCAGCGGAAACAAAACTTTATTATGGATGTAAGAATTGATCAAGATCCAAACCATGGCGGGATACAAATGTAGATTGATTGATTCTGATAAAAGCTAAGATAGTGACTATGATAAGTATGCCAAAAATTGATAATTGTTGGTAAGCTGCATACTAAATGGTTAAGAGAAATAGACGCAAAAGATGGAATGGATAAGATAAGATAGATGGAAGTGATAATTGTGATAGGATGAAGTGGATAGGTGTGCAAAGTGATCTCATAGATGGAAGAACTCACTTTTTAGATAGCGCCTGTTTACCAGGTTTTCACCATTTAAATTTATTGCATTTTCCCCTTTTCTTCTTCTTTTAATTTCTTTTAAATGATTTATGCTTTTTAGGGATTTTCTGATTTGCTTCTTTTTACCGATTTCTTCAAAACTTTATATGCTATTTATTGATTTTTTCCAAGACTTTATATGCTTTTTATTGATTTTTTCCAAGACTTTATATCTCAAGCATAGATTTTTTTTGAGATGGATGGAATTGATAGGTTCATCAAACCAATCACCTTCGGGGGTAGATAACTTGTATTCTCCTGAGCCATATGCTGCTACTATAACAAAAGATCCTAGCCAATTTGGTTCAAATTTACCCTTCTTTTCTCGGTCTTGTTGATTTCTTGTATTCTCCCTTAGAACTATATCTCCAATTTAAAAAATGCGCGACTTGACTCTATGATTATAACTTCTTTCCATTCTCTGTTGATACACTTTCAAATGATCTATTGCATTTTGGCGACGTTCCTGGATCAGTTCAGGTTCTTGGAGTCTAGAGACTCGTTGTTCTTCCTTTGGTACAAGACCTTTCAAGGAAATTCATAGAGAAGGTATCTCTACTTCTACTGGTAATATGGCTTCTGAGCCATAGACTAAGCAATATGGAGTTACCCCCGTTGGTGTGCGGATGTTGGTTCGGTATGCCCAAAGAGAAGGATTTAGCTGAATGTGCCAGTCTTTTCCAACTTCATTGACTGTTTTCTTCAATATTTTCAAGATAATTTTGTTTGATGCCTCATCTTGACCATTTCCTTGTGGATAATACAGAGTAGAAAACCTATGTTGGATATGAAATTGCTCACATAGTTCCTTCACATCTTGATTCTTAAACGGTCGTCCATTGTCAGTGATAATGGTCATAGGAACTTCATAGCAACAGATTATATAATTCAAGATGAATGATGATATTTGTTTTCCTCTCACTTTTGTTATAGGTACTGCTTCAACCATTTAGTGAAATATTCAATAGCAGTCAAAATGAACATATGTCCATTAGAAGATGAAGGATTTACCTTTCCTACCAAATCAAGGCCCCATTGAAAAAATGACCATGATCGGACCATAGGATGCAATTCTTGTGCTGGTGCGTGAATGAGATTCCCATGGATCTGACATTGTTTGCATTTTTTGGCATATGTGAATGAATCTCTCTCCAATGCAGGCCAATAGTAACCCATAGGAAGAAGTTTCTGAGCCAATGTTAATCCACTTGAGTGTGTGCCACAAATACCTGCGTGAACTTTGTTAAGAACTTTCTTAGATTCTTCTTGTTCAAGACATCTCAATAAAGTACCATCTAGACCTCGCCTATATAAGGTATCAGCAATAATAGTATAGCGGGATGACTAGCGGATAAAATTTCTTCTTTAATTGCGGGATAGGTCAGGAGGAAGGATATTCTCTTTTAAGTACTGATAGGTTTGGCCGTATAAGGATTGACTGATTCCTGATATTTGACAAATCATGTAGGTATGTTGGGATTGAATGGTAGGGGTTAAGATATCTTCCACGAGGAATTCGTAATGTTGTTGATTCTCCCGATTCTATAAGAGAGATGTTAGTGTAGCCATTACATCTTCTGCTTTATTCTCATTTCTTAGGGTTTGAGTAAATGATATTTCTGCAAAGTGTTCTTTAAACTCTTCTACTAGCTTTTTATAGGGCATGAGCTTGTAATCCCTAGTTTGGTAATCATCATTTATTTTATTGATGATAAGTTGTGAATCACCATAAACATGCAATTCCTTGATATTCCATTCAATAGTCATTTTGAGCCCAATAGTCAATGCTTCATATTCTGCAGTATTGTTTGTGCATGGAAACCGAAGTCTATATGATTTTGGAATTGTATGTCTTGAGGTGTGATGAATAAAATTCCTGCACCTGATCCATATTGTGTATAAGAACCATCAAAGTACAATTCCCAAAATTTTATACTTACTGTCAGAATGTCTGCATCAAGAAATTCAATGTGCAATGGTATGTTATTTTGTAAAGGAGCTTTAGCTAATTGATCAACAATGACCTATCCTTTGATAGCTTTTCAATCAACATACTCTATATCAAACTCACTCAGTATCATAACCCATTTGGCTAATCTGCCTATCAAAGTTGACTTGTTCAACAAATACTTTAGTGGATCTATCTTTGCTATTAACTTCATAGAATAAGTCAACTTATAAAATCGCAGCTTCTGAGTTGCAAATACAATTGCTAGACGTGTCTTCTCTATTGCTGTATAATTCAGTTCATAGCTGACAAGTGTTTTATTGATGTAATGCACTGCTCTTTCTTTTCCTTCTTCATCATGTTGAGCTAATAGAGCGCCTAATGATACATTTGTTGCTGAGATATAGAGCAACAATGGTTTCTCTTTGATTGGTGATACCCATACTGGAGGATTCATGAGATATTCTTTGATTTGCATAAAATATTCTTCACATTTTTTATCCCATTTGAATGGAACATTCTTATGTAGAAGATGAGTGAATGGATGACATCTATCTGCTAATTGAGAGACAAATATTTTGATTGATTGTAATCTTCCTTGTAAAGATCAAAATTGACTTATGTTCCTAGGTGACTCCATCTCCATGATGGCTTTTACCTTTTCAGGATCTACTTCAATTCCATGGGCTGATATAATGTACCCAAGAAGTTTTCCAGAGGTTACTCCAAATGCACATTTCTTTGGATTTAATCTCAACTGATATCTTTCCAACCTATCAAAGATCTTGCTTAAGATGTTCAAATGTTCTTGTCTTGTATGAGATTTTGCAACTATATCATCTACATAATCTTCCATAAATGTATGCATCATATCATGGAAAATTGTTGTCATGGCCCTTTGATAAGTTGCTCCTGCATTCTTAAGCCCAAATGGCATAACATTGCAGCAATAAGTACCCCATGCAGAGGTGAATGTTATGTTTTTTTGATCTCCAGGGGAAATTCTTATTTGATTGTATCCTAAGAAGCCATCCATTAATGAAAACATCTCATGCCCTGCTAATAAGTCCACAATTATATCAATGTTTGGTAGTGGGAAATCATCTTTGGGGCATGCTTTGTTCAAATCTTTGAAATCGGTGTAGACTCTTATGCTTTTATCCGGCTTTGACACTGGTACAATGCTTGAAACCCATTCTGGATAGGCAATAGGTCTTATGAAACCCACCTCTAATAGTTTCTTTAGCTCAGCTTTTACAAGAAGAGCAATGTGTGGATGCATCTTCCTTAGCTTTTTCTTAACTGGTTTTTCTTTTAAATCCATATTGAGATGATGCATTATAAGATCTGGATTAAGTCCAGGCATGTCAGCATAGGACCAAGCAAAATTTATTTGTCTTTGACTGAAGAGTTCTATGTATTCTTTCCTCTCTTTATCTGATAATGAGGCAGCAGAATAAAGTATCTTGGGATCCTTTGATGTTCCAATGTTTATTGCTTCTATTGGTTCTATTAGAATAGCAGATCTCTCCTATTTTTTCGACTGGAAAGTTTGGCAATCTCTTGACTGTAAGAAACGTTACTTGATTCGACAAAGGAAGATATCTTAGGTCTTATGGGTTCGACAACATTAAGATACACAATAAGTCATGATCATTGGAAAAGACGTCTAAGTTAGGGTTTTCTAGATTATCCCAATCAATTAATTTAGGATGAAGAATGGGTAAGTCATAATCATTGTCATCGTTAGGTGCTTCAAAATTCATGACATAATGGTCATAATTTGGAGTAGAGTAGGTAATGTCATAGATAGAATTATCTTGAGGATTATCTCTCCCAAGTATTCTCCAATCTGTTCTAAAGAAATTAGTATTAGCATTTTGTGGTTCACACTCAAATGGATCTTCATCTGACGTTTGTCCCTTAAATGAATGGATTATATCAACACACACGTCTTTAGTACTGCAAGATCCTTCTTGATTATTTTCAATAAATTCATTTGCATTTTGAAGTTGACATACTGGTGCACATGATATAGAGAATTCTTTTGCTAGATTTTGTCTTCTTTCAAACTCAGTTTCTTCTGGACTAATAGTCAATTCTACTTGACTATCTCTTAGTTCTTCTATGGTTCTACTGTGAGATTTTTCCAAGATCAAGAGCTCAATGAAAAGTACAATAGAGACAAAATATAGGATAATAATAAACTATATTCTCATCAATAGATAAATGATCAATTGTTCCATTTTACATAGAATGTAGATGAGCCTACTTATATAGGCAAGGCTTATGGATATGTGAGTACACAAACATGACATGTGGCTCAATAAGAAACAAGGGTAGGTAGGAAATAAGTGTGGGTAGTTAGGAGAAACAATATAATAGTCTACATGAGGTGGATCACCCACTGAATGTGGAGTGTAACAACAAGATCAACACCATAAAAGGTGGAAATTCTCCTACACACACTATCTCAATGTGGCACAAACACCCAAGTGTCTCATACCCAAACTACTATGAAATGCATTTCCTAAGTAAACTTAAGTAAAGTGTAATAATATCCATGATGAATAATTATTTACACCAACACCCCTCCTTAAGTGCAACTTAGGGGAATGCACTTAAGTCTACAATGCAACTAAGCAATGCAAGATGGGTCCCAGCTACTAGGCCATGTTAGGTACCCATGTACAAATGCAAATGCATGCAAACCAATGCAATGAAATCTCTCACAAAGTGGGGAAAGAGAGAAAAAACCAATGGGAAAAAACCCTCCCCCAAAAGAGAGATGAAAACTAGATACAAAGAACTCTCATAGAAGTATGTGAGGAACAAAACCCCATGTGAGGAAAAAGTCCCCCCATATGAGAGAAGAAGAGAAGCTAGGAAGCCCCCCCTCAATGTGGAATCTGCACCAATGATAGAAGCTCGATGTATGAAGAAACTGCTCCACGAACGTCGAACAACATTCCTTCCCTTAGGAAGAAACAAAATTCTCCCCAATCATGAAGGGAAGATGTATGAAGAAAACTCATGATGAAAGGAATCTTTGAAAACTGTTCAAGTGTCCCCATGTCGATGCTGAAAGATACCCCCTCCAAAGGTGGTAAACTATGCTACACTGCTGAAAAAGGCACTCCAAGATCTAGTGGAGATGGATGTAGAACATGTCCCAAAGACTCACATGTCTCCTCAAAAAATAAAGAGACCTCCTCCAACTGCTGTACATAAGTATCCAAAATCATGTCAATCTCGAAAGAATGATCATTTAGAGAATTAACAAGAGGGTTAGAGTGTTCCCTCGCAACAATCGAAGAAGGATCACCTTCATCAAATAGAAGATGAATGTCATCAATGAAGTCTCCCAAATCTGCAATGCCACTAATGCTTGAGACTTAGAAGCCTTAAGAATGCCCATGCTTATCAACTTAGTTTGTTCCATCATCAACATTTCATTGAAAGCATCAAATGTAGGCATTGTGTAGCTTGAACCCATTGTCATCCTATGGGTTTGGAAACTAGAAACAAATGCTACATATTCTTGTGGAAGCTTGCCTATCAAGTTGAATATCAATTGAGTATCCTTCTTATCAATGCCACAATCTTTGAGTTGTGCCCTCAACTCATTTGCCTTAGTGACATAATCTTGTATAGTATCAAAGTTCTTGGGATCTAACATGGTGAGATCACTATCAATTTGATATCCCCTATCTCATCAACTTGACCATATAAGTCTTGAAACTTTTGCCAAGCATCCTTGATTAGAGTACATTTCTCAATATGAAAAATGAGATCCTTTGATACATACTTTCTTAAGGTACCAATTGCCATGATATTTTTAGTAAGCCAATCCAAGTGACCAACTGGATCAACCTTAGGATCAGCAGGAGCAACAATAGTTCCATCAATGTAATGAGTTAGTCCTTTTTACATAAGTTTACTCCATGCATCAATTTTCCAAGTAGCATAATTATGAGGAGTTAAGAGAGGAAACTTAAAAAAACCCATAGAAGCAAAAATGAAGGAACACAAGAGCACAAAAGCACAAGAGACACCCCCCAAAATTCACTCAATCAAAGTACCCCCCCCCAAAATGATGATTTTGGCACTTTATATGTAGTGCATGTACAATAGGCCACTTCCAAACAATGGCAAGGTGGAATTTTGATTTTGTTTTACAACTGCCCCAATAGGCTGAGAACTTCAAAGAAAAAGATTAGAAAGATAGATCTATGCAATACAAATGCCAAATTGGCCAAATAAGACCATATGACAAAAGCAAAATTTCTACCCACAATTGCTGCAAACTGATAGCATATTTTGAGAGTAGACAAAAAATAATGTACTTTCAAAAAAAATGACACTTGAAAAGGAGTTCGTATGAGCCTGAATGGAGACCTGGAAGTTGCAGAAATGAGGATTAGACAGGTACAGTCACCAAAAACTGAGAATTATGAAAAGATGTCCATCAAAATCATAAAATAATTCCACCACATGAAAGTACACCAAATTATAGCCCATTTCAAAAAAAATTCACCAAAAAAGGAGCAAAAATGAGCAAGATATGGCCATTTGAAGTTGAATTGCAAAATCAAAAAGCTCAATGAGAGGGGCCTGCAAAATTTTTGAAAAAATGATGACATGAACAAACTGTGGGGTTAAATTTGGCGGTTGTATGACCGTCGCCCAAACTTCATGGCTGACTGGGTGCTGATGTGGCACTGACTATGCAAGTGATTTGGCAGGTGATGTGGTAGCCAACTAGGCTGCTGATGTGGCAGGGTGATTTGGCAGCCAGCTGGACTATTGATGTGGCACTGACTATGCGCTGCTGACTAGGAAGAAGGTACGGATCCCAAAAAATAATTTCCAAAATTTTTGTTTTTATTTATTTTTTGGATAAGAAATCCGAAAATTCCATACCGTACCGCCCAAATTGGGCAGAAAATTTCCTCCACACCCAAAAATAAATTTTTGCCAAAATAGGTCAAATTTATACTTGATTTTTATGGAAATGGCCTCCTAGACGCAATGGTGAGGTCGAAAACGCTCTAAGATTCCTCCAAAAAATACAGTCCCTTAAATTCAAAAATAGAAGCCTTCCACAATGTCTCCAAAAACCAATCAATGAAGCCCTAATGGCTCTGATACTATGTGAGATTTTGCCAAGATCAAGAGCTCAATGAAAAGTACAATAGAGATAAAATATAGGATAAGAATAAACTGTATTCTCATCAATAGATAAATGATCAATTGTTCCATTTTACATACAATGTAGATGAGCCTGCTTATATAGGCAAGGCTTATGGATATGTGAGCACACAAACATGACATGTGGCTCAATAAGAAACAAGGTTAGGTAGGAAATAGGTATGGGTAGGTAGGAGAAACAATATAATAGTCCACATGAGGTGGACCACCCACTGAATGTGGAGTGTAACAACAAGATCAACACCATAAAAAGTGGAAATTTTCCTACACACACTATCCCAATGTGGCACAAACACCCAAGTGTCTCATACCCAAACTACTATGAAATGCATTTCCTAAGTAAACTTAAGTAAAGTGTAATAATATCCATGATGAATAATTATTTACACCAACATCTGCCATACCTTGGTACATCTTTCTCTTTATTTGATAAAAATCTGATATTTCCAGATGCTTGATCTATATGTGTTTTTGCTTCTTGTGGGGTTATTTCTTTGTCTTTGTCATCCTCTTTCTTTTGTTGTCTTGTATATGCCTCTTTTCTCTTGATTCTGAGTTCTTCTTGTCTTCTTTCTAACTCCATCTTTTGTTTTGTAATAAACAAGTCTTCCTTTGTGATGGCTGCTTTCTCTTCATTTCTTTCTTCACTTGATATACTAGATGAGACATCTGGACCCCATTCATATTCATTTGAATCTATCTCTGAACCATTGTCTAGGGCTATACCACTATACCACACAAGAATGTTGTATGGTGCAAAAAGTTCTCTAATTTCTGTCATCTCAGTTTTCACTGCTTCTGGAATATCTTGTTCAGATTTTCTACTTGTTGATATTCCTTGAACTTGTTGACAAGATTCTTCTTTTCTTTTGATTGCAATCTCTTATTCTTGTTTCTCAGGTTCTTCTTGTTTCCGCTTATTGGCTACTATTTTTGCTGCTTGCTGTAGCTTTTCTATCCATTGTTCTTCTTTAGAGACTGATTTCTTTCTCCACTTTGGCTGTTTATGATTATGTTGCTTTTGATTTGTTTTTAGATATCCAAGCCCTGATTTATCTTCTTTAGATTGTGAGTGGGGACAAATAGGTTTTGAAATACCTTGATTTCATTTACCAATTGGTCCTTTTCCTTCATATCCCATTTTTTGCATGATTTTATAACCATTGCCATATTGTTCTATGGGAATATTGACTTCTGTAGCTGTTGCTCTAGTTTCATTTTCATCTTTGTACAACCAACCAAGAATGTCCTTGTCTTCGGTTTCTTCTTCAAGGGTTCCAGCTCTAACAAATGCTCCATTAAATATATCTTTTGATTTCTCTGAGGTATTTGATTGGATATTTGCAGGCTTTCCATATGACTTAGGTGAAAGTGGAAAATTATGCAAAGAATATTTTCCCATTCCTTCTTCATTCAATTTGAGCTTTTTCTCAAAGGTTTCCCATAACTTTTCTTGAATTTCTTTGGTAGGATATACTAACTCTCCGTTATGTGGAACTCTTGTATCTTGTGTTGGCTTCAGATTATTGCAATATTGGCTAGAGTATACAATTATAGTGACCTCTTGTCCTTCATGAGGAAATTTTACACATTGATGATATGTAGAAGGAACTGCTTGCATGGTGTGAATCCACGGTCTTCCCAGAAGAATGTTGTAAGAGAGGTTCAAATCTAAAACTTAACATAATGTATTCCTTTCCATAGGTCCTATTTTGATTGGCAACACCATAGTTCCTTTAGAAGAACACTTTGCTTCATCATAAGCTTTAATAGTTATTTTCTTATTTGGATCTACTGCATTTTCTGAATATCCCAAAACTTTTATTAAACTTAATGCACAAATGTCTAAGCCTGCTCCACCATCTATGAGTACGCATTTGACACGATTTTTATTAATGGGGACTTCAACATGTAAAGGAGCATTGTGAGGATGTTGCAAGGATGCGTCATCCTTTTCAGAAAATGATAAGAAATGACAGGCTATAAGGTGTCCCACCATGTTTTGGAATTGATCCACATCCATGTCTTTTGGAACTGTTGTTTCCACTAAATATTTTTCCAAAATTTCCTTATGCATAGGTGAAACTTCGAGAAATTCCAAAATGATATTTGAGTGGGTATTCTTTGTAATTGCTCTACTAGATTGTATTGTTGTGAAGTGGATGTTGAGTCTTTTATTATACCCGGAAAGGTGACCTTTTCTTTGCTTCTCGTAATGACATTGATTGGCTCTGAAGGTGGATTATCTTTAACAATGATGACATTTACCACATCATCATATGTATGTGTAGTTCACTTTGGGTTTTCTTTGTCATCTTTTAATTGGGATGGTTCACCTTTTTCATAATTTAGGAGTGGAGTTTTGAAAGCTAGGTGTGATTTGTTTATCTTATGGCTATCCATCATGATAGTTCCATTATCGATTAGATCTTGGATAAGGTGTTTCAATCTCTAACAATCATTTGTTTGGTGTCCTTTATTCCGATGGTAATTACAAAAATGATTGTTATTCCACCAATTAGGATTGATTAGTGGTTCATAACTTCTTGCTTCTAGTAAAACAATCGATTTGTTTGCAAGAAGAGTTTTTAAAGCTGATTCTAATGGTTCTCCAATGTTTGTGAATTTCCTGCGAGGATTGGAGAAGAAATACTTGACTTTATTGCTTTCTTGATTGTTATTGTTTGGGATTTGACTTGATAGATTAAAAATTGGTTGTTGTTTCGTAGCATTATTTTCGTCATTTCCTCCATTGATGGCATTCTTATTCTTTGACCAAAATTTAGGTTTGTCATTGTTGTTGTTATAATAATTATTGTAAAGGTTTAGCTCTCCTTTCTTTACCATCACATCTTCTATTTTCAGACCATTCTCAATCATCTTGATGAAAGAGGGAGGACACTGCATTTTTAGTTGATAACTCATCTCACTGATAAGATTATCAATGAATATGTCCATCTTTTCTTGATCAGGTACATTTCTTGGATACCTATTAAACATCCATTTCCGTCATTGCAAGAAGATCATAAAAGATTCACCATTCTTTTTTTTAACATATCATAAATCCAGCATTGTTATCTCATTCCTTACATTGTAGGAATACTGTGAAATAAATCTATTCATGAGTTCTTCAAAAGATTTGATTTTGGATGGTAATCTTGATAACCATTCCATTGATTGCTACTCCTAGGGAAAAGACACATTAGATAAAGTTTCGTTGTGCATGAATTCCATACTCATAGTACAAAAACTCCCTAATGTGATCTCGAGGATCCGATTTTCCATCGTATTTATCATACTTAGGGATCTCGCAATGCTGTGGAAATGATGCCATATTCAAATTTTTATTGAAAGGATATGGGCAGATATGTTCTAATGAATACTTCTTGGAGCTTGTTCCCTTTCATATCTTGTATCTATTGTTGTAGAGTTTGCATTTGTTGAGTCAGGTTTAACAACGAATTATCCATATAGTTTCTCCTTATTTCTTCGTAAGTTCTTTTATCACTATGCTCTTTTCTTGTGTCATCCCATTCTTTTCTTGTTTCTTCATGACTTTCTTTGTTCACATCTTCATTATTTGGATCATCTGTGTTTTGGGTGTTACTTGCCTCCACATCTTGTTTCAAGCTTTCTATGTTAAATTCTTGTGGTAATTTATCTCTTGATTTTGCTAGCATCAAAAGATATTTCTCTTTTTGTTTTGCCAATAATTTTTCCATTAGTCTATAAAATTTGAAATCTTGCTCGAGGTCTCTAATGGTGCTATTGACTACTTCTTCGTCAATAGTGATATACCCAAAAGTTTGGAATATCGGATTATCTTCTTCTTCCATTTGTTTTTGTTGTTTTCTAAGTTGTTCGTATTGAGCTCTAGAGTCTAAACTGGCATGTGATTGTTTCATATTTTTTGAAGTTTTCAAAGGACAAGTCAATAGGTGATTGTTGGCTTAGGAAGATATGCCTTGTGATTTTACCACTATTGTTTGTTCGCCGTGATAAAGCGTCTCTTTGTTGAAAAGCACGTCCTTGCAAAATTTCTCCATCAAACTCTGTTTTGTTACCACATAAGTAGTGATGAAAACTGTGTAGGAATGTCCTATGTCTTAATAAGATCTTGTAATTTATATACAAGAATCTTATTCTTTTCTAGGTAGCTTTATAACTGGGTTTTCTATTCTTAAGGCGATACTTAAAATTCATATAAGCATCTGATAGTTCACAAGTTTGTTTGATTCCAATGTTGGTGCAATTCTGATTTTGATATGACCTAAGTTCAAAAATAGGAAAGATATATCCAAGATAATGAACATAAGATTAATTGATCACGCTTTGTGATAGAGGATTTTCTATATCCTGATGAGAGACTTGACAATGATGTTGATTTTTTTGCACTTAAAATGTTTGAATCAAGAGCTTGCTGAATGCTTATGCTTATGGAAACTTTTCAGAAAGAGCCTATTGGATTAGTGACCCAATTGTTGAACTAGTTTGAAAATGTGTGATTGTTTAGAGACAAATCTACTCAAGAAGTGTTTTGATACTGATGTTGAAATTTTGGTTTGATATGCTTTTTAGAAATTGAAAACACTTTTGTGCTAACTCTTGTGGCAAAGAGTGTTAACTTATGGGATAAAAGTGTTGTTTTGTTGTTTGAAAGCGCCATTCTGATTATGTTTCAAGGATTCTTCTCAAATCCTTCAGCAAGTTGTTGGATTTTTGTTCATTTTTTTAGAAGATGATTTTTTTCAATTTTTTACCATTTTGAACATGTCATAGACATAGAAGACACAATTTTTTTGAAAAAAAAAATGCATAAGCAAGTACAAATCCTATGGCAGGCTAAGACAATAATCGTTGAATCTCACATGGGGTTTCTCCCCGAGGCTACACTATTCAAAAAGGATATTTAGATGCTTGACCCCACTGGCTCCACCCTCGACACTCGCTTCTCTGGGGAAGCCAAGCACCATTTTCCATGAAAACTCCCCATGAAAAACTTTATATCTCTTCTAAGAACCATTTGTGTGTGAGCCGCTTCAGAGGTCTGACCTCCCACGTCAACAACTAGAAGGATTTTGGGAACTATTAAAAGTAGTTTTTAGTAAAGGCTTCCGGTCATGTGACCATACATGTGACACTTTCAGCTCTGTAATTACAGAAGGTTCCCAGCCTATAGAGGTTACACTCCATAGGGTTTACGGGGAAACATAGTGTTTGTATGAACTTATCAACACATGTTGCTTGTGACTTTTGTCACAAACATGATTTATTTAGAGTGGATTGGAAGGACTCGGTATTAGCCCGTTTCCACTTTGGGTCGTTCCCTTCTCACTGGCCCCCTCAAGGTAGCTTGGGAAGGCATTCCCTCTAAAGGTTATACATAAAAGAAAGTAGGCCTAGTTTTCTAATCACCGTATAATGGTGAGAGCATACTTACCTACTACTTCATCAAGCATGAAAAACCCGTCCATTTTAGCTTTTGTAACATCTATATGCAACTATTTTAAAGAAGTCACTCAAAAATGCAAGTTGCATGCTGTTAATTTATCCCCCTTAGTTAAGCTAAATGAGCATAACATGATGTGTTACTTTCCAAATTAGGACTCTTAATAAACTAGGTGAGGAAATGCATGAATTTTTATTTAAAATAACCCTGCACATGCATTTCCGTAGTTTGAAAAATTTAAGTTCTTGGACATTCGGACCTACAATAAAATTTTGTTAGTTATTCTAACAAATGCGTTGTCTTTCACCTCAAAAGCGCTAACCTAAAGGACAAAAGCACTAACCTAAAACACAAAAACGCTTCTCTGCGGACTAATAAGTGATAATTCTCTGACAAAAGCGTTAACCAAACTAACAAATGCACGAACCTGAATGACAAAAGCATTGTTTTGAAGATTAAATGCGTTAATTTACAGACAAAAGCACTAACCTAAATGACACATGTGCTAACCTGAAGGACAAAAGCGCTAACCTATCAAATAAAAGGGTTGTCCGAATTCACACAGGCATGAATCTGTATTACAAATGCGTTAAATTTTCTTTTTGCTAGAATTAGATAGGATATTAGAAAGAATATGCGAGGCTCTGAGCCCCACGGTGGGCGCTAAAATGTGTTGACTTGAATTTCATCATTAGAATACTACCTGCAACAAGTTAGTTTCACAAATTATAAAGAAAATGCTACAGGAAATCCAAACTCAACCAATGAAACTACATGAAATACATATGAAATAAAAATGCTATTATTACCTTCATGATTTATGTCTCATTGTGTCCTAACTCCAGTGTTCCTTGTTGCAGATGGTGTGCTCTCAGACAAGCAGTGATAGCTTCCAAGATGACATATGAAGAATGGACTGATAACTAGTAGTTAACTAATGCTATGATATGCAAAGCTAAATGACTATGCTAAATGATTATGCTAAATGATTGGAGGAAATAATTAAATATTAGATATTTAATTAATTGATTAGAATGATAATTAAATATTAGATATTTAATTAATTAGAAGAATAAGATAGATGAATTAATTAATAAAATATTTCTATTAAATTAATTAATAAAAAGACACGAAATGAATTAAATAAATTAATCTTTTCAAATTAACTATTTATTAGAAAAATAAACATTAAATAAATATAAATTATTTATTTAATCGCTCATAGCCAATTTTTATGTGTATACAGATACATAAAAAGGTGTATGGTGAAGTAGGAACAGATCCAACTTTAAAACAAATAATGTTATTATCAATATTTTTATGTTTCTAAACCCCCATTCAATATAAACACAATTAAAAACAAAATGATACTACATCATGATATCTCTAAACAAAATATTTTTAATTTGGTAAATACTATAATGTATAAATTTGACATAAAACTTAATATTAAAAAATATATTGTTAATTTTATTTTTTAATAGAATGGTCAAACACCCCAACAAACTCAAGCAACCATAACCACTCTTACCTACATCTGAATCCTAAAGAAGCCCCAGCGCATCATGCTAAACAAGAGTCAAAATTATTCATTACAATTCTTAAATATAGAATTTGAAAAAAAGTAAATTATAATTTATTTATAATAAATAAAAGATAATGATATTTTGGTGCATTCTAAAAATTAAATAAAAAAAGTCAAAAACATATTACACCTCTATGACAGGTGGACTTTAGACATCCCAAAAAAATGTTGAAAATCGTGCAAAGTGCGTGGGAAGATGAAACAACGATAAACGCCTAAATGAAAGTTGATTCCCACACAATAGCGGTAAATGCGTAAATGAAACTAAGTTGGCAATATACGATTGTCCAGTGTAAATCCAAACACTAGCCATTAACCTAACCTCAACAATGATGTAAACCCTAACTACAAACCTAACCTTAACCCTAATTGCAAGACAGAAAGAACCCTATTCCTTATTGAATTAGGCCTACTATTTTAAACCAAATCAAATCCTAACCCTAATAGTAAACCAAAATGAACCCTAATCCTTATTGAATTAGGCTTACTATTTTGATTCCAATCCTAACTATAATTATAAATCTAGAATTGAACCAAATGGAATCCTAAATCTAACACTGTAGCAATCCAAAATATACAACTATACAACAATATATAATTTAAAATTAATTTATGTCATGTCTTTCAATTCATGCTGGAATTGTTACTAGCTTATATATATTTAATTATATATATAAAATAAACCGAGATATGTTCTTCTCGAGGCCCCTATTATCATTTAATGTTGATAAATTAATAAAAAATAGGCGCCTCTAGAAGGATATCTCTGGGCTTATTATATATATATATATATTATTAAATATATATAAGCTAGTTATTTTTCCTCTTGAATCTTGTGCATCTTTCTCTCACCCCTTCCAAATCTTTTTGTAAAGCATCAGTCGACAAATTTTCCTCTATTTTGATGGATCCAAAACGTTGATCCAAAAATTTGAACACAACTTAATCAAAAGAGCATCATCATTAAATCATTCATTGTGGAAATCTCTTGTAGTCACATAAATCTGTCCACTTAATTAAATGAATACTTAGTATTTATTTGATTATTTAACCATCAATTAATAATTAATTAAATTAATATTTAATTAATTCATCTTAACCCTCTTCTCCTATTAATTAAATAAATTATTCAATTTATTTGATTTAATTCACTTAACCAAATTCAGACCATTAATTAAATAAATAAATCATATTTATTTAATTAAATCTTCTCTCACATTTAAATAAATTAATATTTATTTAAATCCCCCAAAATCCCACCTCTCACATTTAAATAAATAAATCATTTATTTAAATCACCTTTATCCTCCACCCACTTGTATTTTCCTACAAAAGCAAGTTGCACAACTATTTTAAATAAATTATTTATTTAAAATCCTATTTATCCTCACCCACTTGAAACCTTTAATGGTTTCCCTTAAAGTAGTCAAACTTGATGGCTTTAAAGTCTTCAAACTTGATGGCTTCCTTCTATAGTCTTCTTAAGACTTTAATGGTTTTCCTTAAAGTCTTCAAGCCTTTAATGGTTTCCCTCAAAGTCTTCAAGCATTTTAAATGCTTTATCTTCATTTTTCTCATTTAAATAAATTAATATTTATTTGAATATTTATCCAAATGCAAATTACACCATTTAATTGAAATAAATGATTTTATTTTAATTGAAAATACCAAAATTTCTCCCACTTGCATTTTCCTACAAAATCCACTTGTATGCCTAAACCCCTTCTAAATTCTTCTAAACCCTTCCTAATTAGCCTAATCCATCCCCTAAATATTGTCACATTCCTAAGCAAATTGGAGTCACTTCTCAAAGACTCCAAAGTCTTTGAAAAGCAATTAATGCTTTGTGTGTTCAACAAATTAACCCTCAAAGTCTTGGATAACCTTTGAAAGCTTCCAACCTTCAACCACTAAATGGCTCAAAGTCTTGGATAACCTTTGAAAGCTTTCAACCTTCAACCACTTAATCCCCAAAGTCTCCAATAACCATTAATGGTTAATTCAACCCTCCCACATGGTTAAAACATTTGTTTTGACTCAACCTCTACCCAACCCAAAGGTCTCATCAGGCCATTAATGTTTTGACCATGATTATCTCTTAATCATTTGCACAAAGGTTTATCCTTGCATTAACTCTTAATCCAGTGGGTAATCTTAATTTGGACTTGACCCTTACCTTCTAGATAACCATGAGGTCTTCTCAGGCCTTTAATGCCTCCAACCTCTTCTCTCAACCCAATCCTATGTTGACACTTGTCACCATTTTATTGGTGCCAATTGTGCACATGGATCCCCAACTTTCAAACTGGGCCCTTGATTAAACCATTCAATCTTAACCCTTCATTTCCCCATTTCTTCTATAAATAGAACCCTTCTCCTCAAGCAAAAGGGAAGCATTTAGAGTATTGTTGTTATACTGGCATTAGCATAGAGCTTTTTCATAGCATCACTATCTACTCTTGCATAGTATTTGCTTATCATATTCAACCATCTTGAATCTCCATATGGCATCCATGGCTAGTGCTAAAAGCTGAGAGATACACTCATTTGGGACTTGGAGAGGAGAGGAACAAGGGAGGAGCAACTATGAGCATCTTGATTAGCTATTTCATTCTATGTTTATATGCTTTCTATTTCATGCTTAATATCTCTCTTGATATGCCTGTTTAGGATAATCTTTTGTTGCTAACACTAATGTTTGTTTCTTGTGCTCTTGTGTGTGTTGCCATCAAACAGATTTTCTAATCCTTTTTGCAGAGCATCATCTCTTATCATTAATTTTAAAGTAATGTTAAAAATTTCTCAACTTTTATTACAACTTAAAAATAAAATCAATATTATAAATTGTAATGATATTATCATTTTAGCTGCCAACAAAGGTTTAAATTGTTAGTGATATATGAAGCTTTAGTCTACTCATATCTATAGGAATTGGGCATGGGAGAGTAAAAAATACACATCATACAAATGTTTTTTATTTTCTTCAAATATTTTAATGAAAGGTTAAAAAAAATAAAAATTCAAAAATAAAACCAATATAATGAATTTTAATTATATTAACTTTTTATCTACCAACAAAAGTTTAAATTGTCAATAATATATGAAGCTTTAGTCTAACTTCATCTACACTCATCTTTAGGAAGAAACTTATTAAAAAATTATATAGAATTAAGAAATGAAAAAAGATATAATTGTATTTTCATAATGGGATAAAATGACAAGTTTGAAATATTCATAATAAAAAAATATTAAATATTATAAATATAATTGTAGATATGAGACATAAAGATTTTAGTCAATATATTCTATAATTGTAGATATGAGACATAAAGATTTTAGTAAATATAATCACCCATGGACATTATACACTAGGGATTATTTAGGTTTTTGTTCTGATTGCATTTTGGAAAACTATGTTGATTGCAAGAACCAAGAGCTTGGACATGTCAGTGAATGGAAACTGGTGCCACTAGATGTTTCTGACACATACGAGAAAAATGAGGATGAAATCTTTGAAGACATTGTACACTAGGGATTATTCATGTTTTTGTTTTGATTGCATTTTAGAAAACTATGTTTATTGCAAGAACCAAGAGCTTGGATATGTCAGTGAATGAAAATTGGTGCCACTAGCTGTTTCTGACACATACGAGAAAAATGAGGATGAAACCTTTGAAGACATTCCTTTGATTTTCTGCTGATTATGACCATATTTTAGGATTGATTAATAAAGGTATACACATTTAAATTATATTTATATATTTCCTTTAAAAATGTTGCATATGTAAATAAATTATAAGTTTTTAATCGAGTACATTTTAAATTTATAACTTGTTTCAAATTGCAGGAGATGGAAATATAGAAGGTGTTAGTTATTATTTATTATATTGAATAGAAGAGAGAAATAAGTTAACAAAATTTGAAATAAGCGATGGAATGTCCTTTCCCACAGGTTTTAACTGATTTGAACATTTAAATTTATTTATTTATTTTAAACATGCACATGTGCACATGTTTTAATTTTTATATACACATCTTACACAAATTTTTAATTTCGCATTTCTTATACATGTACATGCAGGCTCAGTTGTAGTGAAAGGGACATATTTCAAACAAATTAAAATTGTTAAACATGGGATTCATTTCATTGAATACCAAATTGACAACAAGCTATATCAGTATAGCTACTTGGTTATTGATGTTGGCCTAATTCTTCATACAGTTCCACATCATGGGCGGTCTTAAAAGTGGAGACTAGATAGTGAAGATCATGAGAAAATATTAAGTTTTATTGAAGAGTGATTTGCACCACTTGATGTGGTATGAAATATAAATAGTTCACCTAAGTAAATGTGTTTGAACCCATAAATTAATTTTAATATATCTTGTGATGTTAAAAATAATAACTTACGTGTGTGTACACATGTACAAAGTAAAAATTTGTGACATGTGGATGAGTTGAAAATGTCTTAAGCCTAGATGTATACACAATTAGGATCATGTATATCTTTAAATTAGGACATGTATGAAATTTGATTTAAATTATTTCTAGTACATTTTTGTATTTAAGTTTGAATTAGTTCATGTATTCATTTTTGTGAGATTTTGCCAAGATAAAGAGGAAATGGAAAGCACAAATAAGAGAACAAAATAGATGATAGGAATAAACTGTATTCTATCAAGATGAAAATACTGATCAACTAGATCATCAATCATTATATACAATAAATATGAGCATGCATATATAGGCAAGGCTATATGGATATGTGAGCACACAAACATGACATGTGTCTCAATAAGAAACAAGGGTAGGTAGGAAATAGGTGTGGGTAGGTAGGAGAAACAATATAATATTCCACATGAGTTGGATCACCCACTGAATATGGAATTAACAAGATAAGTCCATAAAAGGTGGAAATTCTCCTACACACACTATCCCAATGTGGCACAAACACCCAAGTGTCTCATACCCAAACTACTATGTAATGCATTTCCTAAGTAAACTTAAGTAAGGTGTAATAATATCCATGATGAATAATTATTTACACCAACACTCGCCCTTAAGTGCAACTTAGGGGAATGCACTTAAGTCTACAATGCAACTAAGAAATGCAAGATGGGTCCTGGCTACAAGGCCATGTTAGGTACCCATGTACAAATGCAAATTCATGCAAACCAATGCAATGAAATCTCTCACAAAGCAGAGAAAGAGAGAAAAATACCTCCCCCCCCCAAAAAAAAAGAGATGAAAGCTATACAAGAGAACTTTCATAGAATTATGTGAGGAACAAAACCCCATGTGAGGAAAAAGTCCCCCCTATATGAGAGAAGAAGAGAAGCTAGGAAGCCCCCCCCCCCCAATGTAGAATCTGCACCAATGATAGAAGCTCGATGATGAATGAAGAAACTGCTCCATGAATGTCAAACAACATTCCTCCCCTTAGGAAGAAACAAAACCAAATATGTATCCATGAAGTCTCCCCAATCATGAAGGGAAGATGTATGAAAAAAAATCATGATGAATGAAGTCTCTGAAAACTGCTCAAGTGTTCCCATGTCGATGCTGAAAGATACCCCCTCCAAAGGTGGTAAACTGCTCCACAATGCAGAAAAAGGCATTCCAAGATCTAGTGGAGATGAATTTGCAGAACAATAGCCAAAGACTCACATGTCTCCTCAAAGGATAAAGAGACCTCCTCCAACTGTTGTACATAGGAATCCACAATCAAATCAACCTTGAAAGAATGATCATGTAGAGAATGAACAAGAGGGTCAGAGTGTTCCCTCGCAACAATTGAAGAAGGATCATCTTCATCAAAGAGAAGATGAATATCATCAATGGTGTCTCCCAAATCTGCAATGTAGGATTCCACAAAAAAACCTGCAATGTCTGTCAAGTAATCATCCCAAGAAACTGAAGCTGGAAGATGATAAATGTCCTGCAGCACTGAATCACATGAAGGCAAAACTGTCGCACCATCCACATCATCAGGTGCAATAGGTGATGTGATATCAATAGGAGGGGATGAAACATAAGGCTCAAGAATGGGGTCACATGTGAGAATTCCTAAGTTCAAGTACCCATAATTCTCCTCATAATCCGAATCATGATAAGAAGTGTGATCATCATGTGTAGAATCATCATATGTAAAATCATCGTCATCAACAAAAAAATGAAAAGGAGTATAACCGAGATGCATGGTCAACCACCCCAGTCGTAATGATAGCTCTAGACTCCAAGTCTCTAACGAAAACCGACTCAGGTGTGAACTCCACAATTCTCTACATTTGAGCCTTGCACCATGCCGCAAATTTTGATGGGCAATCATACATACATGGACATGATTGGGAAACCTGTGAAATTTTGCCAATATCTAGAGGCAATGGAAAGCACAAATAAGAGAGACAAAATAGATGATAGTAATAAACTGTATTCTATCAAGATGCAAAATATGATGAACTAGATCATTACAAGATGTTGACTGATTATCCGTACAAACAATGTAGAAAACATAGACTGCAAAGATGCCATATGATGAGAAGCCCCTAAATCTAGAAGCCATCTCCATGAATCATGACTTGTAGTAGCACAAAGAGCTTTTCCTTTTCTTGTCCCAAAAGAGTGAGTCTTCCTACTTGTAGAAGCCATGAATGCTTTCCCTTTTCCTTTTGAATGTGAGGAAATATAAGTTGATGAATCATCCTTCTTGTAGATATTAGGCAAATCAATGTTATGTTTTTTGAAGATATGTGTGAGCTCATCAATCTTCTTAGAATGGCAACGACGCTCCTCATGACCAAACTCTTTAAAATAGGCACAAGTAGGTCTCTCCCTCTTTGTTGAATTGTCCCTCTTGGAAGATGATGAATCTCCTTATTATGGAGAAGATGGTGCTTTGTCCTTAGGATTTGATTGCCATTTCTTCTTGTTGGAGTTGTCCTTTCCTTGATTTCCTTTGTTCTCTTGATTTGCCACACTTAGAAGTCTTAATAATGCCCATGCTTATCAACTTAGTTTGTTCTATCATCAACATTTTGGTGAAAGCATCAAATGTAGGCATTGTATAGCTTGAACCCATTGTCATCCTATGGGTTTGGAAACTAGAAACAAATTTTGCGTATTCTTGTGGAAGCTTGCCGATCAAGTTGAAGATCAATTGAGTATCCTTCTTATCAATGTCACAATCCTTGAGTTGTACCCTCAACTCTTTTTCCTTAGTGACATAATCTTGTATAGTATCAAATTTCTTAGGATCTAACATGGTGAGATCACTACCAATTTGATATACCCTAATCTCATCAACTTGACCATACAAGTCTTGAAACTTTTGCCAAGCATCCTTGATTAGAGTACATTTCTCAATATAAAAAATGAGATCTTTTGATACATACTTTCTTAAGGTACCAATTTCCATGATATTTTTAGAGAGCCAATCCAAGTGACCAACAGGATCAATCTTAGGATCAACGGGAGAAACAATAGTTCCATCAATGTAATGAGTTAGTCCTTTTTCCATAAGTTTACTCCATGCATCAATTTTCCAAGTACCATTATTATGAGGAGTTAAGAGAGGAAACTTAGAAGAACCCATAGTAGAAAAAAGGGAAAAACACAAGATAGAGAGAGGCACAATCACACAAGACACCCCACCAAATTACTCAATCAAGAAACCCCCCCAAAATCATGATTTGGCACTTTATACTTAGTGCATGTACAATGGGCCACTTACAAAACAAAGAAAGGTGGACTTCTGATGTCAACTTTACAACTTATCAAAATGAGATATAAGAGACTTCAACAAATACTGCTAGTGATCTAAACTGAGATCCAAGCAAAATACAATTAACAAATAGGCCAAAAAATGACCAAATATTGAAAGTACAATTTCTACTCAAAGTCACTGCAAAAAATGGCAGATAATGAAAGAAGACAAAAAATTATGCACTTTCAAAAAAATGGCACCTGTAAAAGAGTCCATATGAGCCCAAACGATGCCTCCAAAGTTGTAAAAATCGGGATTTCACGATCAGAAAATTTTTGCACCACTATACCGATCACGAAATCCTACCCCAAAACAAAAAAAAATTGCTAGAAAAAAGGAGTCCGGATGAGTGAGATATCACTATTTGAAAATTGCCTGCAAAATTACAATTTCTGGAAAATTTCCGTCGCAGCTTCAAACTTCAACCTCTAGATTTGGCCTTCGATGTCCGATTTGGATGAAACAAAAGACAAAATTGACTTTATTGGACCTCCTCAATCCAATGATAACCTCATATTTGACCCATCAAGCTTCAATAATAACCTGCAATATAAAGCTCCAAAATACACAACCCCAAATTGCATCAAATTTATTTCAATTGGCAAACCAATGACACTGTAATGGCTCTAATACCATGTGACATTTTGCCAAGATCAAGAGGCAATGAAAATCATAAATAAGAGAGAACAAAATAGATGATAGGAATAAACTATATTCTATCAAAGATGAAAATATTGATAAACTGGATCATCAATCGTTACATACAATGAATATGTCTACATATATAGGCAAGGCTATATGGATATGTGAGCACACAAACATGACATGTGGCTCAATAAGAAACAAGGGTAGGTAGGAAATAGGTGTGGGTAGTTAGGAGAAACAATATGATATTCCACATGAGGTGGATCACCCACTGAATGTGGAATGTAACATCAAGATAAGTCCACAAAAGGTGGAAATTCTCCTACACACACTATCCCAATGTGTTAAAAACACCCAAGTGTCTCATACCCAAACTACTATGAAATGCATTTCCTAAGTAAAATTAAGTAAGGTGTAATAATATCCATGATGAATAATTATTTACACCAATAATTTTTAATTAAATGCATTTACAACTATACATTCAATTTAAATGTACAATACAACTATATGAAATTTTTAATAGAATTTACTTCAATATTTATTGACTAGTCTGGTTGAATTTTTATTGTGAATGCGAATGCCACAGGTATTTAGTCAATCTTGTGTTCATACGTTAGGAAATTGTAAATAGTGCATGTCTTCCTTGTGTGGTTAGTCTAAGAAAATTTTTATTTATTATTTAATTTAATACATATAAATCTTATTAAGTTGCACCAAAAATGGATGTTCAATCTATTGTTTATGATTCAAGAATCCTTTGAATATTTCAATTATTTGTAGCACTATGGTTGTGTTTAGTTAAGAAAAGAAATTAGTTACATTGAGATCTATTTGCTTATATGCGTTATTTTATTCTAATAGAATTTCAAGATGAGGATTTATAAACCATATTCCTTTCTTACCCCATCTTTTGATATTTTTTTAAAAATAAAATCTAAAATCAAAACAAATATTCAAAAGTGTAAAAAAATTATATATCTTACCTTGAGTGTTTGGTGTGAAATATTTGTCACTAACTTATAGTATTTCTCTATATATTAATATATATACATAAATTAAATACCAATTTACATTATTTTTACTCTCCTTTTTTATTAAAATTTTTTTTTTTAATTATTTAAGTTATATGTCATAGATCAAATATAATGTGATGAAATAATCAATTAAATGTAATATAATAATTTTATTTATGCAATCCATCCTTTCCATTTTCCTATATTGACATTATTTGATACATCTATCAATGTATAATAAATAAATATTTGTAATTAACTCATACTAATATAGTAGTGCATTTAGTTCTATTCTTTTTACAATTTATTATGAAATCCAATTAATGATCTTGGAAATAAATATGAGATGTTGGCACTCACATTTTTTTTTCATTTCTAACAATCATTTAGCTTTAATATTTATATTTAAATATTTAAAAATAAACATGTTTGACTTAACTACTAATAAAATTATTTTCAAACAATTGATATCATCAATTGTGATTTTCATTGGATTTATGTTATTTTACAATTTAGATTTGTTTAGATTTTTTTTAAACAATTCTACATGACTTTAGAAATAGTTAAATGATGTGGAGGAAAAACAAACTATTAAAAAAATGTTTTTTTGTTCATCTATTGTATTCAAAAAAGTTTTTTATGTGTAAAAATAATAAACCAAAATTTTTCATTTTGTATTTAAAAAATGTTCAATAAAAATTTCAAATTACTCAAAAGTTATTATGTGGAGAGGCTTCTAGATATTTAAGTATAATCAAACACATATGATTTATAGTTGTACATGTATATGATTTATACTCAAGTATAATATAATAATAAACACATGCATATATATAAAGTATAATCTAACGTGCACATGATATAATCTGAATACATGGCAATATAAAGTAAGTCCAAGAATAAAATCTCAATATAAAGTAACTCTGAATACATAGCAATGTAAAGCAAGTCTGAATGTAGCAATACGTGCATGTCTAGATGAAATTCTAGAATGCATATATAAAAATATAAACAGATGAGCTATAAAGTGGCCAATCAACATGCATCATGTCGGCCTCAAACAGAGCAACCGTCTGAGTGAGAGTCCTGATGAGAGTCTGCATGTCTAATAGACCCCTGTAAAAGTAGAATTTATATTTAAATATTAAAAATATATCTAGACATGTATGAATATTAAATTTAAATAATCAAATAGACTAGAGTAAATTAAAATATATTCTAACACACATGTACTTACAAAATCCACAACTAACCTGTCCACTAGCAGGTGTAGCATCCAAAGCATCTCGCCTACGCACACGTGGCTCTGAACTCAAGCTAGGAGTGACATGAGGTACTGTTGTACATACACATTTATATTTTAGGATTTCTTTGAACAATAAATGATACTTATTTAAAGTTATTTATTAAATCTTAAAAATTGCATGTACATCCTTTTAAAAATTATGCGCATGTACACACCTATGTATCAGGAGCCTATATAGTCTGATCATCTCCTATGGTCATATCAACCACATCATTCATGCATGCATATCTCTCTCTACCTGTATGAATGATTGAGGAGTGTAAGGGGCTAACTATATGACTAGGAATCGATGAAGTGTCTGATGTGAGTAGCATATTCATTAAACCATTCTGGCTTAGACCTCGTAACTACTTCTCAAATGAATCCAAGTCCTCATTTGTGATATGGACTTGATCAGCCCTTATATGCTCCACTGCTTCAACAGAGTGATCTGTAGGTGGGTCACAAGAAGCATATGTAGAGTGATGAGAATGATGTGACCGTCTTGGCGTATGCGCGATGCAGTAGCCTGCATGTCTCTAAGAATCTCAACTCTAATAGCAGCCAATGGTATCCCAAGTCAAGATGAAATAAACCGATATGAATGTAAAAATTCCTCACATAGATACTGTGACATCTGTACATGTCTAGCACCTCCGTCTATAGCCACTACATCATCTGTCGAGGGGATGCCAACAATAACATACTAATCTAAATCTCAAGACACCCCATGACCGGAAGATGCATTTGTGGATGATCTGGAATGTTGTCGGCTCATCATATATCTACCCAACCCATCTAATGATATGGTGGCTTTTATTGATGTAATATATTCAATCCTATTAATTGCTTCTCTTTATGAAACAATCACAACATGATCTATTGTGGGGGAGAGGGTCGGGGCTATCGCCAGAAATCTCTCACCAGCTAGCTCCCTATGTCTGGGTGGAGCTCTATCACACCTACAATATGCATCTCTATCAGCAATATTGCCCCTCCCCTATCCATAATATCTGGGAATGTCAAGGTAATTGGGTTTCAGCTAACAGTGAACCTCAACATAGACCTGTTGTGCAAAGTATAACAACATTTGGTCATTATTAGGATAATGACCATGGGCAGCTAAGAAGCGTGGGTAAATCAACTCTGCAACCTGTGGATCAATGCATCGTGTCACCCGATATCCTCTCACCTTCTTCTTCTCCTGATATTGTGGAAAACATCTCTCCTTAATAGTTTCCTTCGAGATTGCCCCCAACACGTCCGCAAAGGAATGAGGACCCCTCACCTTAGCCCTCAACTGTCTATATATAGAATCTATAACCTATGGTGAAAATGAGGTGTGGCTAACTATATGATCCCTCAAAGACTATAAACTCCTAAAATGGATTCGCATGTACTCTTATAGAGGCCATCAGTCTGTGGGTCATCTAAAATACCTCTCAATTTCCTCACCTCATGGTCACTACAATGGAAAATGGTATCGATATCAAGGAGAGGGTCCTTATCAGGAGCCCATGGAGGTGGATCGTAACGAGGAGCCTCTGCATCAAGATCTTGATAAAAAATAGGTACATGGCCCGGATCCTGATCCTCCATCTATCTAGGTAGATCATAAAGTTAAAATTTATGTAAGCACACACACATGAAGTGCATTCAATTTAAAACATTAAATTAAAATTAGTTAAATTATATATAGAGAGAGAGATCATTAATCTTGAGCTCATTAACTTAAAATGTACACATATGACTTGTACTCAAATAATTCATCTATATACATGAAGTTCTGACATATTTTGTCTATATACATGAAGTTATCGCATAATTCAAATTTAAATAAATTATTTTAAAGAGTGCGAGAGGGAGATCATTAAAAATATATAAATTTATCTATATATCACATACATACATTTTAAATTATTTAAACATTAATGAGAGAGAGAGGGAGATCATTTTCATGGCAGAGAGAGAGATATCATTAATTTCAAAGAGAGAATCATTAAAGATATATACATGTACTAAATTAAAACATAATTTTTAAAAATTAAAACACATGCTGAGAAAATTAAGGGAAGAGAGCTCAAAAGACTAAATCATGTACATGTATATACTAATTCAAATACATGCCGATTAAATTAAGGGACTTGAGAGAAAATCTTGACTAAATCACAATGTGAGAAGTATGTGGTCAAATAGGGTCCTCAGGGGTATATTATAAACATTAGGATGTTATAAGGGTCATAAGTGGTCGTAAGGGGTCACACATGTCTTAGAACACATGTGTGACCCCTTAGGACCACATATGACCCCTTTGGACACTTTGTGATGGACTAAGGGGTATGTCGTACACACATGATGTAATAAGGGGTCATATGTGGTCCTAAGGGGTCACACATGTGTTAGAAAAAACTGTTTGACCCTTTAGGACCACATATGACCCCTTAGGACACTATGTGACCTTAAGGGGTATGTCGTACACACTAGGATGTTATAAGGGGTCAGATGTGCTCCTAAGGGATCACACATGTGTTAGAAAACATGTGTGACCCCTTATGACCACATATGAATCCTTAGGACACTATGCGATTCTAAGAGGTATGTCGTACACACTAAGATATTATAAGGAGTCATATGTGGTCATAAGGGTCACGCATGTGTTAGAAAACATGAGTGGCCCCTTATGACTTCATATGATGTATGACTTCATATGATGTTTTATGACACTATATGATCCTAATGGGTATGTTGTATACACTAGGATGTTATAAGGTGTCATATGTGGTCCTAAGGGGTTACACATGTGTTAACACATGTGTGACCCCTTAGGACCACATATGACCCCTCAGGAGACTATGTGATGGACTAAGGGGATGTCGTACACACTGAGATATTATGGTGATATGTGGTTCTAAGGGGTCACACATGTGTTAGAACACATACGTGACCCCTTATGAACACATATGACCCCTTAGGACACTATGTGATCTTAAGGGGCATGTCATACACACTAGGATGTCATAATGGGTCATATGTGGTCCTAATGGGTCACACATATGTTAGAACACATGCATGACCCCTTAGGACCACATATGACCCCTTAAGACACTATGTGATGGACTAAGGGGCATGTCATACACATTGGGATTTTACAAGGGGTCATATGTGGTTCTAAGGGGTCATGCATTTGTTAGAACACATGTGTGACCCCTCAAGACCACATATGGACCCTTAGGACACTATGAGATCTTAAGGGGTATGCCATACACACTAGGATGTTATAAGGGGTCATATGTGGTCCTAAGGGGTCATGCATGTGTTAGAACACATCCGTGACCCCTTATGACCACATCTGACTCCTTAGGACACTATGTGATCTTAAGGGATATGTTATACACATTAGTATGTTATAAGGGGTCATATGTGGTTGTAAGGGTTCACGCATGTGTTACCCCTTAGGACCACATATGACCCCTTATGATACTGTGTGATCCTAAGGGGTATGTTGTACACACTAGAATGTTATAAGAGGTCATATGTTGTCGTAACAGGTCACACATGTGTTAGAACACATGTGTGACCCCTTAGAACCATATATGACCCCTTAGGACACTATGTGATCCTAAGGGGTATGCCGTATACACTAGGAGGTTATAAGGGGTCATATGTGGTCCTAAAGGGTCATGGAAGCGTTAACACATGCGTGATGCCTTAGGACCACATATGACCCCTTAGGAAAGTATGTGATGGACTAAGGGGTACGTCGTACTCACTAGGATTTTATTAGGTGTCATATGTGGTTCTAAGGGGTCACACATGTGTTATAACACGTGCGTGACCCCTTAGGGGGTATGTGCAAGATCATGGTGTGCCAAAATAGGCCCTTAAGTGGCAATGAAATTTAAAAAAATTAGAGTTATGCAACTTGACATGAAAATTTGAATAAGTTGTGAACATTATTTTAAAAATATGTAAGAAGAGAATCTATATAAAATTGAATTTAGTTTCTAAGCTACTAGTTGTTTTTTGGAAAAAAAAAATCTTATTTGATGAAAATTTCAAATTTCAGTGCAATGGTACTAAAATTTCAGGAAAAACATAAGAAGTAGGCTTATGTTTGACCACCCTAATCACATTCAAATAATAATATTTTTTTATAATATTTATAATATAAGTATAAGACTCATGCCCGGATGTGACACATATTTTTTAATAATTTTTTATAAAGTAAATAGTTATTTATGATTTTTTTACTACAGCTTTTCAGAAATTCAGAAACTCCTATGTCTGACCACCTTAACTTGGTCAAAACCTTATGAAATTCATTTTTTTAATTTTTTTTCCCTATATTGGACGAAGCATAGGATGTGACGCATGTTTCAGATTCAAAAAATGTTATACCGTTTGAAAGTTATGAGTGTTTTTCAATCAGTCTATCAATCAGGACTTTTATCAGAATTCAATTAGAAAATAAATAATAATTGTTGATTAAATTCGAAATAAGACAAGCCTTATATTGTTGGAAAGATGAGAATTTCTTTAAAAAACCCTTTTCGTTTTATCATTTTTGGCTATAAAAAGAGTCACCAGCCACCAGTGTAAAGTCTGGAAAATCAAGGAATATTGAAAAACATGTTCTTTTTCAGTTGAATTTCTAGGCTTGTCACTTTCAAGCCAAATCTCAAGGGAAACCCGAGCCAAAATTTAAAATTAAAAATTTTTACAACATAAATCAGATATCCAATACAATCAGATACCCGATTTTAATAAGTAAATTCAATAACTAAATTTGCACTTAGTTAATCTATTATTTATTAATATATAATATATTAATATACAATATATTAATTTATAAATAAATTAGTATATGATATTAGGGAGAGGAAGAGGGGGGTGTGGGGGGGGGAGAGAGAGAGAGAGAGAGAGAGAGAGAGAGAGAGAGATTAGGGGAGAGGGGGAGGGGGGAGAGAGAGAGGGAGGGGGAAAGGGTCATATTGTATCCTATGACCCTTTAGGACACCATATGATCACTTAGGTGTCAAATTTATGTAAGCAATATTGGCATTGTTTTTTATATTATTCTAGACACCTAAAAGTTGCACAACAAATTAAGTGAATTTTATTCATTTAATTATCCCTATTTCTTCCAATTAATTAAATTAAGATTTAATTAATATCCCCACGTCTCTAAATTAGCCTATTAATCAAATTAAAGATTTGATTAATATTTCGCTTCTTCTATCCTAGCCATTTAATTAAATTTACATTTAATTAAAATCTATCTCATAGCCATTTAATTAAAATTCCCCTTCTAGCCATTTTAATTAAATATACATTTAATTAAAACCCCTTTTGCATTTAAATAAATCTAAATTTATTTAAACCCCCCCCCCAAAACTTGCAAAATCCTACAAATGCAAGTTGCAACCAACAGTTGAAATAAATCAATTTTATTTTAGTTAATTTCATTTTTCCCCACCCACTTGCAAAATCCTACATCTCCCACTTGCCTCCTAAACCTCTTCTAGATCCTTCTAGATTCTTCTAAACTCTTTTAATTAGCCTAATCAACTCCTAATCATGTCCTTTCCCTAAATTTGAGGAGGTCACTTCTCAAATCTAGAGGAAAGTCTTCTAAAAGCAATAAAAGCTTTATCCATTCAACAAGCTAACTTGTTGAGTGGTCGCGCCCACAAAAGGATATGAAAATCACAGTAAAACCTTCCCTGGGAATTGGGCATTCCAACAGGTGACCAATATCTCTCTCTGTAGACGTTCATTTACTTGTCAAACCAGGGGACGTATACTTTAAATGGCGCAGCAAAATATATGCACTAGGAACTCATTTTGGTCAAATCTTAGCAGAAATACATACTGGAAAGAAATTCTACCTACGCTACAGGAAGGTAATGCAAAGCTCTTTAACTCAACTATGATTTGATTAAAACAGAAATTATGATAACTACAACTGAAACACAAACTATGAACTGGCCTTATGCTGCAGGAACAGGCACAGTGATGGATTCCTTGTGCTGCAGGAGCAATGTAAAGCTGAGTTTGTATAAAAACTTTAAAGATGAAAGCAAAAAGAAGCTTAACAGGAAAGAACAACTAACTAACTAGCTACAGATACCTACTAAGTGGGCCCCCTTAGCAAGCATCTCCTTATTACGCAGATGCTAAACTCAAAACTTCATTGAACTTTATTCATAAAAACAGAATGATATACATTGTTTTGTTGATATGGAAACTAACAGCAAACTCTATCTCTCGTTAAACAAATTCTGTATTTCATTATCATATTGATTCTTACATGATATCTACTACTCTGATTCTATCTTATTCTAACTCTCCTCTCTCTCTTTTTCTCACACAGGAGGAGAACTTTATTTAAAAACAGGAGAGCAACTAACTAACTAACTCCATCAAGGAAAGACATGGAAGTAAAATATATCCCCGAATCAAGGAACAAACTCCATAAATGAATTTATGCATTCAACCCGATCTAGAGAGAATCTAGCACTCCACTCTTTCTAGATTAACTGTCATTAAAATTCTTTCCCATGGTTTCGGTCAAAGAGTCCTCGCCGGAGCTCCCTCAAAGTCGTGTAGGAAATGGACTTTACTGCAAGGCCGAGATCAGTTGCGCTTGACTCGATCGTTCTTCAACAACCTGCGAGACAAAAGGTAACATGCAACAGAAAAAGGCGTATGGCACATACATGATATCTATTCATTAATCACACATTTAAATCTACTTCATCATTCAAAAACTGTATACGATATACCAGTCATTTTAGGGAGTCAACGAGGCAATAAATGCAATCAAGTCAACACAATGAGCTGCAGGAATATAAAAGTATCTTGCTACAGGATATCCCAAAAAAGGTTTCAACAAAGTCTGAACATCCATGAAATAACAAAAGTAAAGGCATTTAAAAGTTTATCATAACATCCAAATTATGAAAATATTTTAAGCTCATCACTGCCCCCTACTTAGTCCAATGCTGGTCCTCCAGCATTAACTTTCCTGGTGGTTTCTCTGAAGTCGGTGGTTGCTACATGACTTTGAAACGGATTTTAAAACTTGTAATAAAATCATCTGAAATCCGGGTATTTTTCATACCTTTGGTCTTCTAATTCATTGTTAAGATTTGTAGCCTGGTGAGGATAAAGTGGCCACATTAGCACAGGGGGTCTGAATGTCAGCGGCAACCACAGTTCAAATCTTGTTTGAAGTTCCAATTGAATATATCTGCTGGTTCGTTTGAGAGCTGCTGTGAAATTTAGGGGACCATGTGGTTCTGATTTTCTTAACCCAACAGTTAATCTCTCCCATCTTTTCTCACTTCTGGTGAATGCCAATTTCCAAAATGAATATTGTTGTGCCTGGAATTCATCATATACTTGTTTTCTAATATCAAATATTTTCTCTCTTGCTGAAACATTATTAATACCATATGTCAGAGAAAACCAATCTTTCAACATTGCATGGGGGTTTGAACTTTGAGAACGTAATGGAACGGGCTCTGTTTTCTCAGCTTCCTCATATGTTTCCCACTGCCTGCCATAATTCACCTCATTTGCTGCCCATGACATAAATGCTCTCAAATGAATATCACCAATATATGGAAGAGGATTCCATTCTGTTTCAAATGGTATCAAAAAGCCATGCAAATAGAATTCACACAAAGAATTCCTTAACCAGTTAGGGGCTGCCTGGTATGCTTCATAGAATTCCTTGGCAGTATGAATTATAGGATCTTGGTTTCTGGAAATTCTCATCAATTGGAACCATAAAAACTATTCTTTAAGGCACAGAGCATAAACTCTGGGTGGTGGTCTACATTCCATAATTTGACCAGTTACTTTTAACATTTCATCCATTTTTGCTTTCAACTCAGCAATTCCCTGCTTCTGACTTTCAATTTTCTTTTTCAATTTCCTCTTTTCTATTCCCCATAGACTTTGTTGCATGTCAGTTTGGGCCATGTATCAGAAAGTCAGGGTTTGCAATGTAACTGTTTCCCAATTAGCTTTAACATATTCCAGAAACTCAATTAAAAACGTTCTCTTATACACAACAATGGCTTTACATATTATAGGGTGGAATACAACTTCACTAGGCACATTCAATTGTTTAGTCTGTTCTTGCTCTTGCTACAAGATAAATTCTTCTTGTTGCTATGGTGGAGAAGTCTGTGCTTCCTCCGAAAATTGCATAGCAGCAGTAGCCAAATCATCAAGATTTGGTAACCCTTGCTCATTATGCCCTGTTTCTTTTGTCTCAACTTGTTCCTCTTCAGGAACGAATGAACTCTGGGCAGCATTCTCAGACACATTCTTAGAAACATTAAATTCGGACTCAATAGACCCTTCTGAAATTACAATCACCTTTGGTTACGGTGAAGCAGGGGAGGTCTTAGATTGTTTCCTTGCAGAAACCCTTCTTGGCACTGATGCAGCTGCAGGAGGTGTTCCGGTAGCTTTCCTCTTCCTTATTTGTTCAGAGGGCTTTGCCCTACTAGAAGATGACGGTGAACTAGTAATAGCAACAGGTGTTGTTGTAGGAGAAACAGCTATAAGGGAAGGTGCTACAGGAGAAGGGCATTGCCTTTTCTGAGAACGAGGGTCAGATTTTGGGGACCCTTCTGCCTTTGTTTTTCCCTTCTCTCTCCTAGTGGCAGACCTAGTTTGTACCCTAGCAGAGGATTCAGGTGCGAAAGCTATAGGACCAGGTGCTACAGGAGTAGGTGACCCTTGCCCTGTTTTACTGGTAGATGCAATTTCTTTCTTCTTTTTCTGAGGCCGTGGGGTAAGTACCCTAGGGGGTTGTGGGATTTGCAAACTCTTTTGGGCAACAAATTGTTGCCAGGAGAGAGGTGAGACATCCCTCAAAGAGCGCTCAATCAGTAATTTAATAAGGCCATGATGAGCGACAGAATTATCTTTCCCCTATTGAGTTCCATCGGCACTTTGTTCTAAAAATTTTAACAAGAAATTCGGAACATTTATAACTAACCCATGCCTCATATGGCTCTATAATTTAAAATGATGAGAATGCAGATAGGAAAAACGGCCTTCACAGGTCAAATACCTGATTATGTAAGTAGCATACTCTGAATAAGGAGGAGGCAACGATACGCACTTGCATCCCTGCTTGGAGACTTCCAGAGGTCCATCAGTAGGCATTGAAAACTCAGCCCTTGCAGCTGCAGCGTCTGAAGAAAAGTTTTCTCCAACAGCTGGAAGCCCAGTTACTTCAGCAATTCTGTTTTCGGTTGCAACAACCGTTAGACCCCATACGGTGGCTTCCCCTTCAGAAAGGGTTCTCAAAAATTCTCCAGTAGCCTCCTCATCAAAATCATTTAAGCTCAAGAAATAATTTAACCACCCATAGAGGCTGAATGCGTGGACTATTTGCGGATTTTGCAATAACATTTCATGAACTACAGGCTCATGTCGCACCAACTGACCACCCATGTTTGTAGTTTTCCTTTAGCTGAACTCAATTCCTTGCTGAAGATTCAAATTCTCTGTTTCCCTTTCAGCTCTGTTTTTTCTTCTTTCGTGCCGTCACATTTCTTTCTTTTTCCAAAAATGAACTTTTTGAACAAGCAGTCTTAATCGTAATTATGGAATAAAGAAGGACATGCGATCATATTTGGAAAGTACCAGAAAAGTATTAAAGAAAGATTATTTTGCAGTTATGGCAGCGGTGAAAAGACAGATTTTAAAAGATGGATTACCCCGCCCCTACTTAAAGTATGACATGTGTCCTCACATGTCGTAAAGAACAGGTAGAGATTTGGGTAATAATGACCGGTACATGCATAGCAGTAAATGAATAGAATGAAACAAATCAAATATGCAATAAGAAAAGATATGGTGTACCTTTGATAATTGCACGTACATGTGAAGAAAGATGACGACATCTGCATGAATTGACAAGTGGGAAAGATATCTTAATTAAGGTTGATGCGGATGGATGACGTGGATGGGTGAGATGGGCGGATGAAATGAATAGATAGAATGGATGGACGGAAGATAAAGAAGTGAAATGGGGGCGATAAATGAGAATGGAGAAAAAGGGGTTTCCTTTTTAAAAAGAAAACCTTTATTATGGGCATGCTTTTTTTGAAAATTACGGTAATGCTGCAGGAGAAAGGCTAAAGCCTTCAGCTGCAGGAAGAGTAGCAGGAGGAACCTGAACAAATTACTGCATGAATTCTTCCTTGGAGACTGTTTTGTGGTACAACCGGAGTCGGTGGCCATTCACTAGCAATTTGAAGCGGACTGGGTCTATTGTTATCAACTGCACAGCTACATTGTCAAACACATTTTCAACTTCATAGGGGCCAAGCCAGCGTGTTGTGAGCTTACCTTGGTTTTCTTGATATCTGGAATCATATAACAGAGCCCAATCTCCAGCAGAAAATTTCCTGGTTTTGATGTGCTGATCATGCCATTTCTTCCTTTGCTGTTGGATTGCTTCTGTATGCTATAGGGCGGCTTTTCTTGTTTCGTCCAAAGTATTTAGCTATAGGAGACGGTCCTTCTGTGTTTCAGATATGTCTATATTGAGTTCAAGAGCTGTCCTCAAAGTTTTGTGTTCAAATTCTATGGGTAACATGGCTGTTTTCCAATAAAGTAGCTCAAAAGGTGTAAACCCAGTTGTTGTTTTCCATGTAGTTCTATAAGCCCAAACTGCTTCAGGAAGTCTATTGCTTCAATCCTTTCTATGGATCTGCACTATCTTTGTGAGTATTGCCTCAATTTTTCTGTTTGTTACCTCTGCCTGACCATTGGCTTGAGGGTGATAAGGGCTGGACTTCCTATGTTTGATATTATAGTAATTCATTAGTGCAGTGATCAGATTTGACGTAAACTAAGCTCCTTGATCGGTTACAAGCTCTCTGGGAACTCCAAATCTTGTGAAAATTTGTTCATACAGAAACTTAGCAACTTTGTTATCTTGGGCATGAGTCATAGCTGTTACCTCGACCCATTTTGTTACATAGTCTGTGCAAACTAGAATGTATGACTTTCCATTGGATGGTGGATCAATTGGCCCTACAAAATCCATCCCCCCTTTATCAAAAGGGGTGACTATTATCTGCGGATATAGTGGCATTTCATCAGACTTAGTTGGTCTTCCCATACGCTGACATCTGTCACATTTTCTTGTGTAGGTCATAGCATCCTTATGTAATGTTGGCCAGTAGTACCCTGTTGTAAGAACTTTCATTGATGTTCTTTTTGCTGCAAAATGTCCTCCACATGGTTCGTCATGGCAAGCATGCAATATGTTGTAAGTTTCATCTTCTCTTACACATCTTCGCATTACTTGATCAGGTCCAGTATAAAACAAACTATTTGCAATCCAGGAAAAGTGAAAACGTTTCTCTATTAACAATTTCTTGTCTTTTGGAGAAAAGTGGTCTGGTATTCTATTTGCTGCTAGATAATTGGCAATGTCTGCATACCAGGGTATATGTGCAGTGATGGAAAATAAGTGTTCATCTGGGAACCTATCATCAATGATCTCATGTTCAACAGGTGCAGCTGATTGAAGTCTTGATAAAAAGTTAGCTACAACATTGGCTCTCCCTGGTTTGTCAATTATGGAAATGTCAAACTCTTGTAACAACAGGAGCCAACATGCCAACCTACTAGAGATGTCAGGTTTGTTCATAAGATACTTGATTGCTGCATGGTCAGTATGGATGAATATCTAATAACCTATGACATAATGCCTAAATTTATTCAAAGCATACACTACTGCAAGCAACTCCTTTTCTGTGACAGTATAGTTGAGCTTAGGACCTTGAAGGTTCTTGCTGATAAAGTAAATAGCATGTTCAACTGAATTTTCTTTTTGATTCAGAATTGCTCCTATGCCAAAGTCAGAAGCATCAGCATGTATGTGAAAAGACAAATTCCATTTTGGACTTTGAAGAACAGGGGCTTTAGTAAGCAAGTCCTTTAGTTGTAGGAAGGATTTTTCACAGGCCTCTGTCCACTCAAATTGGGAATCTTTTGTTAACAAAGCATAAAGTGGACTGACAATTTTACTGAAGTCTTTTATAAACCTTCTATAATACCCTGCATGACCAAGAAAACTTCTGACATCTTTCTGTTTTGCAGGAGTTTGTAAATTCTGAATTACTTCAATTTTAGTAGGGTCGACCTGAATTCCATTCTTTGAAACATGATGACCTAGAACAATACCTTCTTCCATAATTAGAAAACACTTCTCACTGTTTAGAGACAAATTTTGCTCTCTACACCTTTTCAATACTTTTTCTAAATTTACCAATGCTTCTTCAAATGTGACTCCATAGGCAGTGAAATCATCCATGTAAATCTTCATACATTCATGAGATATATCAGCAAAGATACTAATTACTGCTCTCTGAAATGTTGCTGGCGCATTGCATAGGCCAAAAGGTAAGACCAAATAAGTAAATGTTCCCCATGGACAGGTAAAAGTGGTCTTATCTTGATCTTCAGGGGCAATTTTTATCTGATTGTACCCACTGTAACTATCCAAAAAGGAAAAATATCTTTTGCCAGAGAGTGAGTCTAGTACTTGATCTACAAAAGGTAGTGGAAAGTGATCTTTTTTAGTGGCACTGTTCAATTCTCTGTAATCTACACATACTCTCCATTTTCCACCTTTCTTGGGGATAATGACTAATGGAGAAACCCATTGACTGTTAGAGATTGGATAAATAAAACCAGCATAACACAACTTTTGAAGCTCACTTTTAACTATTTCTTTAAGTGCTGGATTTACTCTTTTTTGAGGTTGTCTAATTGGTGAACAATCTTCTTTGATATATATCCTATGAGTACAAACTTGAGGATCTATTCCTTACATGTCCCCATATTCCCATGCAAAAGCTTTATGCTGTTCTTGTAGCATTTTTAATAGGTCAGCCTGTTGAGACTGTGACAGCTTGTTATTGATATTCAAACAATGACCTTGAGATAATTCTATCTGCTCCGTGAGATTACTCATAGAGTCTATAGGTAATGTTTGTATCTCTTGTGGAAGCAAATTATGAAAAATTGCTGGAAGTTTAGGCAGTGAACTTTCAGAATCTGGTTGCTGCAGGAAACATTGTAAATGAGTACCATTTGGATTAGATGAACTACCCGTATCGGAGTTGTACTGTAGAATTTGAAACAACAAGGCATCTTCACTCTGAAGTTGTGAGAATGGGTCATTTTGAATCATCATTAATTGAGCTAAAGAATTGGCTTCTTCAATTTCCTCCCCCACATTTGGCCAAACGGGTTGGGACAAATCTGGCTGAGGTCTAGCAGGCGGATACAGAGCCAATTTCTTTGTGGACTGCCCATCAGAAATGGTCATATCTCCAGAACAACATCCTATAAAAGCATCAGCAGTTGCTAACCATGGTCTACCAAGAATAACTGGATATCCTCCTAAAGTTGTCTTAACTGATAATATTGTGAAATCAGCAGGATACTCCCAAGATTCGAGAATGACAATTACATCTTCTACTATCCCGTCAGGTTTAACTGTGGAGTTGTCTGCAAGCTGTAGAACTATGGATGCAGACCTAATGTTTAAAATGTTCAGGGAGTCCATAGTATGCTATGTCATGACATTAATGGCAGCACCTAAATCAATCAAAACATTTTTTACAACTTGGCCATTTACATTTATCTGCACTACAAGACTTCCAGGGTCAATATACTTTGGAATAACTACATTTCCCAACATTATATCAACCAATTTTCCTAGTACATGAATTGTTTGAGGATCCTTTTTCTTTCATCCAGGCTTCTTCAAACAGGCTTCTTTAATAGCTTTTCCAAAAATAGGAATATCTTTAATAGCCTGAAATAAAAGAATTTGAATTTGCACATTTTTGAGCTGATCCATAATGTCAAAAGTGGGTTCTTCCATAGGTTTATATGCAGTACTTTGCAACCTTTGAGGAAAAGGTGGGTTGTCTTGATTTTGCAGAACAGGCTCTTTAGGAACTGTATCAGTTATGGGCATGTGCTCAGAAGGAACAACAGGTGCAATAGATTCTTCATGGGGAGAATCTGATATTTTAGTAATCAGAGGCGGTTTTGGAGTAGGTAAAGTAGTTCCAGATCTCAAATGGATGTCATTAACGTTTAAGGCATAAGCTTGATATTAGTTAGCTTCAGCAAGATACGCAGGCTGCTGCTGTTGCTTATTATTGGGATTGGGCAACGGTTGGGCAGGCATAGGTGTTTGTTTTGGAGGTCCAGGATTTGTGGCAGTTACTGCATGAGGCGGCATAAGGGCTTGTGGTTGTGGTTGTGGAAGCTGCAATAATCTAGAGGACTAGTTTTGCCATTGCTGAGGGCCTCGCCATTGGAAATTTTGCTGCCAATTTCCTGAAGGTGGGGTCCATTGCCCTTGTATCTGCTCCATCCTCCTTGAGGGGATTGCCATTGCTGGTTCTGATAATTAGGCCAATTTGGTTGAGGTGGATTCCAGGGTGGTGGTGGTCCATATGCATGTTGCCATTGGTTATTATATCCAGAATAAGAATTACCAAAAGTTAAAGGGTCTTGAGGCATACCTTGTCTTTGGGTCCATGGTCTCCTTTGTGCAACAGAGAACACTTGATCATCATCTCCTTCTACTGGCTTGAAGTCAGTAGGTAGCTATTTGGCTTCCAAATTAGCCACCATCTTGCATTTGCAGTCACGCTTTTTTTATCTGCAATATGGACAGAACTCAGCCAAAACTGCGTCAGCCTCCTCATGTTTCTTTCGAGCTTGCATAGTGTCCAGTTGCATAGCCATATTATTTATGATGTCTTGCTTGAAGTCAGATAGCAAATTTGTTATCTCCATTCGGGAAACTCTAGCAGAAGAAGACTTCCTTATTGTAGCATGATGACCTTGACCTTTCTTAACTATTGCTCGAGAGTAGTTAAGACATATTTTCTTTATATCATCCCAAGGCAGCTGGGTTATATCACCTCCTCCTATCAGGTCCAGGGCATCTGTACAGGTATCACTGATTCCTCTTAGAAATAGTAATTTCTGAGAGTCCTCGTTGAGAGTATGGTTTGAGTTCCTCTTTAGTGAAAACAAGAATTTGGAAATATAATCTTCCAGATTTTCATCGTCCTTCTGCTGAATTCGAAATATGTTATCACTTTTGCTGGCGCTCTTACAATATTCCTTATACTTGTCAAGGAATGTCGTCTGCATGACCTTCCAACTATTGACGACACCTCTTCCCAGACTCATGAACCATCTGAGAGCTCCTTCCTTCAAGGTGGAAGGAAATAACTTCAGTTTATGAGCGTCTGTGTTGTAGTCATAACTGCGACAGAGGACATCAAATTCAAACAAAAAAGTTTCTGGGTCCTCTGTGACCAGGCCATAAAACTTTGGAAGCAAAGAAGAGGGAATTCTTTTAAGATTGTCAGTATCTCCTTGGGGGACAATGGGAAACTCAAATGCAGGAGGTGGATTATGAGGTGGATTATTTGCCATGTTTGGTTGCTGGAATAATAGAGCGAATGGATTTTCCTCAGGTTCGTTGTCAACTGGGTCAAATGGTAGTTCAATAAACAGATTTTCAGGGAGGAACCTTCCCAAGGCGTCTCTTCTTCTTCTATGCATGCAATATGATGAATAGTGGCTTGACGGATCTAGAAAATTTTACTAACAAGCTAAACTAATGCTAAAAATGACTTCTGATAAACTCCTAGTTAGATGCCATCCCCGGCAATGGCGCCAAAAATGGTCGCGCCCACAAAAGGATATGAAAATCACAGTAAAACCTTCCCTGGGAATTGGGCATTCCAACAGGTGACCAATATCTCTCTCTGTAGACGTTCATTTACTTGTCAAACCAGGGGACGTATGCTTTAAATGGCACAGCAAAATATATGCACTAGGAACTCATTTTGGTCAAATCTTAGCAGAAATACATACTGGAAAGAAATTCTACCTACGCTACAGGAAGGTAATGCAAATCTCTTTAACTCAACTATGATTTGATTAAAACAGAAATCATGATAACTACAACTGAAACACAAACTATGAACTGGCCTTATGCTGCAGGAACAGGCACAGTGATGGATTCCTTGTGCTGCAGGAGCAATGTAAATCTGAGTTTGTATAAAAACTTTAAAGATGAAAGCAAAAGGAAGCTTAATAGGAAAGAACAACTAAGTAACTAGCTACAGATACCTACTAAGTGGGCCCCCTTAGCAAGCATCTCCTGATTATGCAGATGCTAAACTCAGAACTTCATTGAACTTTATTCATAAAAACAGAATGATATACATTGTTTTGTTGATATGGAAACTAACAACAAACTCTCTCTCGTTAAACAAATTCTGTCTTTCATTATCATATTGATTCTTACATGATATCTACTAATCCGATTCTATCTTATTCTAACTCTCCTCTCTCTCTTTTTCTCGCACAGGAGGAGAACTTTATTTAAAAACAGGAGAGCAACTAACTAACTAACTCCATCAAGGAAAGACGTGGAAGTAAAATATATCCCCGAATCAAGGAACAAACTCCATAAATGAATTTATGCGTTCAACCCGATCCAGAGAGAATCTAGCGCTCCACTCTTTCCAGATTAACTATCATTAAAATTCTTTCCCATGGTTTCGGTCAAAGAGTCCTCGCCGGAGCTCCCTCAAAGCCGTGTAGGAAATGGACTTTACTGCAAGGCCGAGATCGGCTGCGCTTGACTCGATCGTTCTTCAACAAATTGCGAAACAAAAGGTAACAGGCAACAGAAAAAGGCGTATGGCACATACATGATATCTATTCATTAATCACACATTTAAATCTACTTCATCATTCAAAAACTGTATACGATATACCAGTTATTTTAGAGAGTCAACGGGGCAATAAATGCAATCAAGTCAACACAATGAGTTACAGGAATATAAAAGTATCTTGCTATAGGATATCCCAAAAAAGGTTTCAACAAAGTCTGAACATCCATGAAATAATAAAAGTAAAGGCATTTAAAAGTTTATCGTAACATCCAAATTATGAGCATATTTTAAGCTCATCATTGAGTTCCCCAAATTTGGAAGGGCTCTTACAAATTTGTCTCCAAAGTCTTCATAACCATTAATGGTTAATTCAACCTTCTTGCATGGTTAGAGACTTTCTCTCTAACTTAACCCTCAACTAACCCAAGGGTCTTATCAAGAACTCATGGATTTGACCCTATTTATCCTATTAACCCTTGCACAAGAGTTTATCCCTTGGGTAAAGGCTTTATCCATTGGTTATCCACTAACCTAACCACAACCTTACCTCCTAAGGTAACCTTCATGTCTCCTTAGGCATTTAATGCCTCTTACATCTCCTCTCAAGCCCTCTCAAGGTGACATTTGTCAACTTGAGATTCGACTGAATCGCTCAGATGGATTGATAACTTTCAATCTTAGCCCTTATTGAGATTATTCAATCTCAACCATCCATTGCCCTATTTTCCCTATAAATAGAGCCCATTCCTTCTTAAAAAAATCAAGTCTTTTGTGCATCATACTTATAATAATTTTGAGGTTAAGGAGCTCTCTTTATTTTGATTAATTAAAAACATGTGTTTGGGAAGAAGCCGAAACCTTGATTACATAGAAGGAAAAAGAAAAAGCATTAAAGTGACTAGAAATAACAGTGCCTGGACACCTAATCAAAGATCAGATCCCAGAAAAATAAAAATAGATCATAGATAAAGAGAACAACACAAGACAACCAAAGGACAAGAAAAAGACAACACTGAGATAGCACAAAGATAGCACTGAGACAACTAGATATTTCTTATGAGTTCTTCTGCATGTACCACCATCTACTTCATATTGACCGCATAGTTCTTCATATCATCGACCTCTTTTTCCTTGATGCCCACCTGTTTCCGGGTGTCGGTCCTTGTTCTCTTTTCATGACCCATCTTCTCTGTCTTTTACTTCTCATCTTCCTTACCTTTGATCTGTTCAAATTTATTTATCAACATGTTAACATGATCAACAGTGTCCTTAAGGATCTAGAAATTTTGTGCAGCAATCGTCTTCACAGTTAATTCCATCTTATCCACCCCATTGACAAGGTCGTTCAAGTTAATTCCCAAACCTTTATCATCTCTAATTCCTTCCAGCTCCTTCACCTTCTTTTTCATTTCCAAAATTTTATTGGCCATTGCTTCAATAGCTTTAGCCTTATTAATGGTCACCATTAATTCTGACATTTTCAAAAAGAGGCTTCTCACTTATGGTTGCCCTTTTGATCATATTGAGATCAGTCTTCAATTCGCCAATTTCTTTTGCCATTTTGCTTATGACCTCACAGAAACCCTTGATACTATCATTACCTATGGTGCCTTGGCTGACATTTTGATTGGCCCGTGTTTCATCTTCCTCCTTACCCTTGTTCTGGTACATTTTTTAAACCTCAGAGTCCTGATCAGAAGAGACAATAATCTTCCTTTTCACCTTATTTATCCCTTTACTGGTCTTCTTGCTCCTCTGGGTTTGCTTCCCCATCCCCTTTCTTTTCTTACTCATTATGATTTTATCATCAAACGACTCCTCCTTAGATTCTGAGAGGTCAAACTCCATAGTAGTCCCCTTGCTCTTTCCCTTGGTCTTCCCCTTGTTGCTAAAATCTTCAAACTCACCCTCAGTTTCAGAATAAAGATTGAACCCACTATCCTCACTTTCAGTTTCATCATCCCTAATTTGTTTTCCTTTAATGATGGGTTTCTCAATAATTTTATTTTTCAACATCTTATAAACTAAAACCATTAAAATCTGGTGCAGGGCATGATCTTTTTGAGAATCCTTCTACATTTCACAAATAGTATGATCCATAGAGCATGCAAGATAGTACGAAAAACTAACCTTATCACCATGGCAAAAGTGGTTGAGCACCATGAAGTGATGCCCATAAGCCCTTGTGAATCTCTCATCTAGAGTAATGTAGCTGATGGTAGCAAACAACACAAACCTCCATGACCTACAAATGCGCTTAGGCGAATAGTAGGGATTGTCCGCCTTAACCAATTTTCTTCTTTCTCCATCTGTGATAGGAAACCTATCCACGGACTTGTTAGACATACTTCTATCTCTATAGAATTTCATACCATCTTTCACCATACCCGTAGCTTCCGCAATGACATCCTCATCCACTTGCATCCTCTGGGTACCAACAAGAATCTTACCACTCTTCCAAGTTTTTATGAAGTTCTTCATGGCAGAAGGGTCTTTGCCACAAAGCCTTTCCATAAAAACATTCAAACCCCCATCTTGAAGAATCTCCCATACATCTTTGTTTTTCTTCCAATTTGAGCAAGAAGCCGGTTCAAACCTCTTTTTATTGCCCCCCATTTTATCCTCAAATTCCCAGTTCTTCCTTATCATGGCTCTGTTATTTTGTCTGCGAGCTCTACGAAAAAACCTAACAATTTTATTGTTGCTATGCAGAGCCACCCAGAATCCGTGCCAAATAAATATGATATGATAGATAAAACAAACCTCGTTGTCGTTGTGATCAATCCTCGACAAGTGAGAATAAAGCATTAGAGATTATGATTAGTTAAGGCACGTTGTTTCATTTGGATCTGATCTAGTTCTTGCAATGACTTCACCTCACACTTGAGATTACTCTCACCATAAAAGGTAATAATTTTGTCAGAGCTACAAGCCAGGTTGGTAGGCCAGTCAACACATTTGTTAGCTTCTCTATAAGCATGTGTAAAAATACATATTTCAAAGGTTTTACTTATATCCTTCGCAGTTTCAATGGCATTGTGTATAGACCAATAAGGTGGGAAAACATTATTCAAGCAGTTAATAATGTTTAGAGAATCTCCTTCAACCCACAATTTTGTGGAGTTTGAATCTTTATCAAGAACCAACTCCTGATAAGCAGCAATGGCCTCCGCAACATGATTGGTTTGGTGACCTATAGGAATACATTTAATAGCTTTACATATTCCCCCTTCATCTCTTAATACCATAGCACACCCTACCTTACCAGGATTACCCTTGGAAGCACCATCAATATTGATTTTCATCCATCCTTGAGGAGGGCCTTCCCATCTCACCTCGTCTCTAGGATTAACATATATGGTTTCACTCCCCTTTAATCTCCAATTCTTAAAAATGATTTTATCCCCTTGATCTTTAGGATTCATTATTCCACCTGTTATGTAGAGATTCTCCACCATATTTCTTTAAATTTTCTCAAAAATAATTTGGGCTTTTGATGCCTTATCTCTGAACACTCTATCATTTCTCTCTTTCCATATTCCCCAACAAATATGTGGTAAAGAAAATTTCCATAGCAGATTAACTGAATTATTCCTGGAGGGGTGGAGCTAGGAATTGAAGACATCTTGGACAGCTTCAGGGAAAACTCAACTGATATTGAAATTGTCCAGGCATCTGGCCCAAATATCCACCGAGAAAGGACAATGGATAAACATGTGAGTAATGGTTTCCTCATTCTGCATACAAATCCCATGCAATCAAATTGCCCCTCCCCACCTTCCATTTCACTGCTTTGAGTGTTATGTCTCTAGTTCTTGTGATATTTTTCCAGATGTTGGATCCAATTGGAATATCTTCAGCCTTGAGGAAACTATGAAGGGTCGAAAGGTTGTCTTTTGTACTTATTATCCCATATCATTTTCCACTCTCCCTTAGATTTATATCCTCTCCATATCTGCTTAGCCATGAGAAACTCATTCATATCCCTGATTCTTCTAAGACCAAGTCCACCTTTTCTTATAGGTTTGCACACCTTATCCCATGCAATCAAATTCATTCTCTTCTTTTCCTCAACCCCAGTCCAAAGAAAGGTTCTTTGGATTTTTTCAATAGCCTCTGCAAACTTAACAAGAATTCTAAAAAGACTAATGGCATAAAGAGGAATACTCTGGAGGGTTGATTTTAGAAGTTGGACCTTTCCCACTTGACTGAGCAAAGAACCTTTCCATCTAGTTAACTTCTTATGAACTTTATCCACTAGGGCACCCCAAAAGGTATCAAGAGGAACCTGACATAAAGGGAGCCCAAGATAGGAAGCAAGGAGATTCCCAATTTGGCTACCCAAAATAGCACTAATCTTTGTATGTCTTCTCTCTGGAGTATTTATGAAATAAACAAAACTTTTAGACCAATTAATCAGTTGACTAGTTGCACTCCCATATCTATCCGAAGCTTTCTTTAGGCTTCTAGAATCTTTCATAGAAGAATTACCCATAATAATTGAATCATCCACAAATTGCTGATGAGAGCACACTTGGTCTACAGATGAAGGTTTAAGACCTCTAAACTCTCCCTTCTCAACAAGATTTCCAATAAGTCAAGACTTTAGAGATGATCTTGTATAGGGAGTTACATAGACTTATAGGTCTAAAAGGATCCATGGAGACAACCCCCATCTTCTTAGGAATAAGAGCAATGAAAGTACCATTCAATTCTCTTAGAATTCTCCTGGCACCAAAGAATTCTTTCACCGCACTCAACACCTCCCTTCCAACAATATGCCAATACATTTGAAAAAAAAACATAGGGTAGCCATCTGGGCCCGGGGCCTTATTACCATCAAAAGAATTGACATCCTTCAAAATCTCATCATTAGTAGGGAGAAGTAATATAGGAATTCTGGTCAGCATCCAAGATAGAAGGTATGCAATCCAAAAGATCCCTTTGAGCTTTATGGTCAGATTCTGATCCTTAGTCAAAAAGAATTAAATAAATTAATCTTTTCAAATTAACTATTTAATAGAAGAATAAACATTAAATAAATATAAATTATTTATATAATCGCTCATAGCCAATTTTTATATGTGTATACAGATACATAAAAAGGTGTATGGTGAAGTAGGAACAGATCCAACTTTAAAACAAATAATGTTATTATCAATATTTTTATGTTTCTAAACCCCCATTCAATATAAACACAATTAAAAACAAAATGATACTACATCATAATATCTCTAAACAAAATACTTTTAATTTGGTAAATACTATAATGTAAAAATTTGACATAAAACTTACTATTAAAAAATATATTGTTAATTTTATTTTTTAATAGAATGGTCAAACACCCCAACAAACTCAAGCGACCATAACCACTCTTACCTACATCTGAATCCTAAAGAAGCCCCAGCCCATCATGCTAAACAAGAGTCAAAATTATTCATTACAATTCTTAAATAAAGAATTTGAAAAAAAGTTGAAAACACATTGCTCAAAATTATAATTTATTTATAATAAATAAAAGATAATGATATTTTGGTGCATTCTAAAAATTAAATAAAAAAAAGTCAAAAACATATTACACCTCTGTGACAGGTGGACTTTAGACGTCCCAAAAAAAATGTTGAAAATCGTGCAAAGTGCGTGGGAAGATGAAACAACGATAAATGCTTAAATGAAAGTTGATTCCCACACAATAGCGGTAAATGCGTAAATGAAACTGAGTTGGCAATATACGATTGTGGAACACTTTTAATTACTTCACGCTGCACGCCTCGGCTTTGAGCTGCTTTTCTTTATTTGTTTAAACTGCTATAAATATTTAGGGTCCCAGTGATTTCTCAATGCCCTAATCTCTCACACATATTTTTTCACGCGTTAGGGTTTGAGCATACTGCGCTTCGCTATGGCTCGCAAAAGAAGTCGATTAACCTTAGACGACTTGCCAGATTGCATTCTGCCCCTCATTCTCAGTAAAATTCCTTTCAAACAAGCAGTTCATTGTTCACTTGTCTCAAAAGGATGGAAATTTTGCTGGACATTTGCAAAAAATCTAAAATTTCCAGAGGATTTCTTTTCTTCATCGCGTAGCCCTACTGAAATCCAAAATATAATAGATCTTATTTTTGAGCGTCATTCTGGTCCGCTTGAGGTTTTCGAGCTTAACAATGTTCGATTCTGCTGTTCAAGTGACAAGATTTCTGATTGGATTCATCGCGCTGCTCTTAAAGGCGTGCAAGAGATTAAGATTGTAGAGAAGGTTTCAGAAATTTATGAAGTTCCGGCAGCCATATTTTTATGTCAAAATCTCAGATCTTTGGCTTTAAAGAATTTTCTGCTGACAAATCTACCAGACGGTTTTGGTGGCTTGGCCGACCTGACAACATTGGATCTTTGTAATGTTGATCTGAATGACAAGATCGTTGAGCTCATGTTGCAATTATGTCCAGGTTTGGAAACCTTAATCCTTAGTAACTGCAATGGACTTGAAAGATTAAAGATATGTTCAAAGAGTTTCATTGCTCTGTCTATCTCCTCTAAAATCAAAGCAATAACAGCAAGTTGTCCGCGATTAACAAGCCTTACATTATTGCTTGATAACACCGAGACGAAATTGGATTTGCCAGCATGTTTAAGCCTGTGTACAAATGCAGGACTTGAATCATTTACAGCTCTAAGAACTCTTAGAAGAATTACCTTTTTGAACGGCATTTTTTGGCGCGATGTAAAGATTCTCAAAGAATTTCCAGACTTGGAACATATGTGTGTACACAAGGGTCAATGCTCGGATGTAAGTTCTAATGGATTATTTTATATCAAATTTAGTATATCTAATTTTCCAAACAAAAGCGTGAGTGTGACAAACTGACAACCGCTTCCAGTGTAGCATTTCTAGTCAAGGCATTAAGAATACTGTACTATTCTCCATTTACGACTTTTTTGTACTTTTCGTCTATTATTTGTTAGGGTTATAATACTCCATTTGAATCTTTAATTAGAATTGTATTGTCTTGTATATTTATTTACTAATTTTGACTCAATCTCTCAAAAGTATTGATATTCTTTCTTTGATCTGATGGTGCAATGCAGACAGACTTCTTTCGGCTTGATGATGAGGCAATTTTACCGCTGGAGAATCTAAAGTGGGTTCATTTGAACATAACCTACTTTCATCACCCTGTGCATCTACTTTCCTGTCTTTTTGGAATAGCTCCGGCTTTGAAAACATTATTAATTTCCCGAAAGAAAGGATTCAATGGCGTTCGTGCTCAGGAATTTATCAATCTGGCTTGGAATCTTCAGCGACCATCTACAGAAACCAAAGTTTTCTTATCACGGTGTACTGCAAACGAAAAGATATGCGTCGACTGCGATCTTGTGAATTTCATCTGAGAGTGAGACGGAATCTTGCGGTGAAGAGGAAGATAGGGTTTATCTGGGAGATCGACGGAGAGTTTAGTTAGGGTTTGTGCTTATTATTTTTGGGGTTAATTTTACAGTTGGAAGGAAATACATTGAAGTATTTTTGTTTTGATATTACAGTTGGAAGGATGAATGGTGTTATTATACATAAATATTTATTTTGTGGAGAGGATGACTAATTGTAAAGCTATTTCTGGAATGTTTTCTCTCCAGCATTTATTGGCATAAGATTAATTCCTCCCCTTTTGCATGAGGAGAACTCCATGAGAGGTTAAAAAATAATAATTTACATGAAGTAGATAATTATAGTAGATAATTATAGGTTTTTTATTATTTGGGATGTGATGTCTTTTGTTTTCGATCAGTTGATCAGTTGATCATTTGAGTAAAAATATTTATGTTTTTATTGCTGTAGTAATTTCTAGTAATTTGTTTGTATTTTTTATTTCTAAAACAAAATCAAACCCTAATTGTAAACCAAATTGAACACTAAATATAATTAAATCCTAACCCTCATTAGATTAGGGGTTAATGTTTTCATCCTATATAGAAATGATAAACTTCAAGGAATTGAAAGCATAAGTGTAAAACTAAATAACATATAACAACTCTTACTAATTTTAAAATAATTTCAATAATTTATTTAATATAAATTATTTGATTTATAAGTTATTAAATAATTAAATAATTAATAAATATTTTATAATTTAATTTATTTTCAATTGCCCCTACGGATGTATATAGAAATAAAAATAAAATAAAATAAAGTATAGAAATAATTCTTATGTTAATTTTTGTTTGAAATAAAATGATGAGAAATTTTTGAAAAAGTACCAATTGAACTTTCAAAATTGCTAAAAATATGTCTTGAAAATATACTAAGCACCTTTCGAGTTTTAAAGCTGATATTGTTGAATAGTAAAAAAAGTTGCGGCGTTATATATTTTTTATATAATAGTAAAAAAATTAATACTCATGAATGGTAAAAAAATCGTGTTATTATATATTTTAAACATAATAGTAAAAAAATAATATAAATTAATGATATAGAGATCCTTCTCTTATTTCTCAAGACCTTTTTTCCCCTTCTTTCTTTATTAGGGTTGGTTTGTAAAAATTAATATTCTATGTATTATTAATTTTCTTAAATATTATAGGGCAAATTTTAAAGATGTGGAGAAATATTAATTTTGAGTGTCTATTAATCTTTTGCATCAAAAAATAATATTAATAAATCCAAACAGGTCCTAAAAAATAAAATTAAAAATAAGAAGAAGAGAACAACAATTAAGAGAAATAAGAAAGGATCAAAGGACAAAAAAACAAAGACTATAAATGAGAACAAAATGAAAAGACAATTAAAAAGGCTCAAAATAAATACTAAATGTTGAAAAACTAGAAATGAATGAGGAAAAAATTATCCAAGACATAAGAAAATATATGAAAAATAGAGATGGGAAAGATAAAATAAAACACTAAGGTTAAAAATCCAAACACACTAAAAAATAGAATGAAATGAAATAACTGAAGAGTAAATAATCAATTGAAACAAAAAGATAGATAAAATATGACACAAGAAATAAATATAAAAATTAGCATTAGAATTAAAATAACAAAAAAAAGTAAAATAGATGGGAAAAAGAAAAAATTAACTAAAAAGTGGAAAGTGCTAGAGTTTGTGTATATCTATGTGTGAGAATACCTATATGTGTGTACAAATATAAAAAAAGATACTGGGACAATAAGCCTATGATTAAGAAGATAAAATTTTGAAAGAGAAGTGTCAGTGTATGCCCAAAAATAAGAAAAACTAAAAAAAATGAAAGATAGAAACAAAAAAACCAAAAAGGAAGATATTACAAAAAATGAATAAGAAGAGGTTTTTGAGAATGGGAAAGAGAGTGGCTAAAAAACATAAACAAAATGAGAAAGTGAAAGTGCAAGTGTATGTGTAAGATTAGGCGAAGGAAAAAAGAGAAAGAGGAAGAAGGGAAAGATGGGAAAGGATAATTAGGAAAATCTAAAAGAAAGAGGGGCACAAAAAGATTAGGGTGAAGCAAGCCAAGGCTAGGGAGAGAGACAAAGAAGACTAAAAAATAAAATAAAAAAATATAAAGATATAAAAGGGGCCTAGGAGGAGGCTCAATGTTTAAGATTGGTGTGTGTTTTGGTTTTTAACCTTACTGTTTTATTTTATCTTTCTTATCTCTATTTTTATATTATTATTTTTTTTTATCTTGGGTAAATTTTTTTTTTCCTCATTCATTTCTAGTTTTTCAACTTTTAGTATTTATTTTTATCCTTTTTAATTGTCTTTTCAAATTTTTATCATTTCTACTCTGTGTTCTTGTCCTTTGTTCATTTCTTGTTTCTATTAATTGTTGTTCTATTTTTTAGGAATTTTTTGATATATTAATATTATTATTTTTCCTCTTGAATCTTGTGCATCTTTCTCTCATTCCTTCCAAATCTTTTTATAAAGCCCTAGTCCACAAATCTTCCTCTATTTCTATGGATCCAAACAAAATTTAATCAAAAGCAGCATCATCATTAAATCATTGAAAGATTTAAATTTTTAGTGATATATGAAGCTTTAGTCTACTCATATCTATAGGAATTTGGGCATGGGTGAGTAAAAAATACACATCATACAAATGCTTTCTATTTTTTTCAAATATTTTAATAAAAGGTTAAATTTTTTTTTTATCTTTTTATCTACCAAAAAAAGTTTAAATTGTCAATAATATATGAAGCTTTAGTCTGACTTCATCTACACTCATCTTTAGGAAGAAACTTATAAAAAAATTATATAAAATTAAGAAATGAAAAAAATAAAATTGTATTTTTATAATGGGATAAAATGACAAGTTTGAAATATTCATAATAAAAAAATATTAAATATAATTGTAGATATGAGACATAAAGATTTTAGTCAATGTATTCTTAAATCATGAAAAAAAAAATTCTACATAAAAAAGAGAGAGACCTGAAGACTATAGCCCCAAGGTATTCATTACATATATTATTTTTTTTAATAGAAAGATCAAACACCCCAACAATCTCATGTGACTATAGCCCCAAAGTATTCATTAAGATTCTTAAAATTGTAATGTATTTATAATATAAAAAATAACGATGTTTGATACATTCTAAAAACTAAATAGCTATTTTGTGTCCAAAGACATATTGCAAAACAACAACGGTTAATGCATAAATGAAAGTTGATTCCCACACAACAGGGGTAAATGAAAATGAGTTGGCAACATATGAAATAAAAAAGAATAACAAACAAAAAGAATAAATTGCAAAAAGAAATCACAATTCGGAATAAAAAATTACATAGAGGCTGTATATATAATAATAATTGCAGTTCTAAATATATTCCTAGCATTGCATGGAAAGCTACTTTGGCTCTCAAACTAAAAAAAACAAACTACTCCCTAAATTAAGAATACAATAAGTGCATGCACAACATTCTTTATTTACTAAAAACAAACCCATGCAAAAAAAAACTAAAAATAGTCCTAAGGATTAATGCATGCTGGAGTACATGCTTTATTTGCATGAATAAACAAAAACTGATTTAAACTAAAAATAGCTTATGCATGGTTATGAATGGATAGATTCATGTCCAAACTTAAGCTACATGGAGTTGCATGTTAGAGAAGCATCAGTATCAACATACTCCCCCTTGATGCTGAGCGGGCTCACAATCTTATCTCGTAGTGCTATAAACTGAGCTTTCACAACTGCTTTGGTGAATATATCTGCTAGCTGATCCTGGGTGTTGATGTGCTTCAATTCAACATCCTTCTTCTGCACCAAATCTCATATGAAGTGATATTTCAAATCAAAATGCTTTGTTCTGTTGTGATGAACCAGATTCTTAGCTAACTTGATGGCACTCACATTGTCACAATAAATTACTGCAGGTTTAATTTGTTTTTCTCCAATTTATTCCAAAACTTTTCTGAGCCAAAGAGCTTGTGTATCTGTTGAGGTAATTGCAACATACTCTGCTTCTGTAGATGAGAGGGCAACAATACTTTGCTTTTTCGAGCTCTACGTAATCAAACCAGAACCAAAAGAAAAATAATTTCCAGATGTAGATTTACGATCATCCATACTACCTCCCCAATCTGAATCACTAAAGCCTATAAGATTGAACTTTTCAGAAGAGTATTAATGAATACCAATACTTAAATTCCCTTTCACATACCTCAAAATCCTCTTGGCTTCCTTCATATGTATTTCAGATGGATTTGTCATATACCTTGAAACAAGTGAAACTGAATAGGCAATATCAGGCCTCCTGTGGATTAGAAACATCAAGCTCCCCACAATACTTCTTTAAGTTGTCTCATCAACTAAATCGACACCATCATTTTGAGATAACAAAACTCCATGAGCACTTGGAGTGGAGGCAGGGTTACAATCAGTCATATTAAATTTCTTTAGCATATCTTGTGCATACTTTGTTTGATAAACGAAAATCTCATCCTTACTTTGATAAACCTCCATTCCTAGAAAATATTTCATCAGATCAAGATCTTTCATCTCAAATTCTTTCATCATAGAAGCTTTGAATTCATCTTTCATCTTAGAACTACTACCCATATACAAAATATCATCAACATACAAACTTATGATGAGAATATCAATACCTTCTTGTTTGTACTAAAGGGTAGGATCACTCTTACTTCTTTGGAATCCATTCACCTGAAAGTATCCATCAATCCTGGCATACCATGCTCTTGGTGCTTGCTTGAGGCCATACAAAGTCTTCTTCAACCTGTAAACAAGATGCTCTTTTCCTTCCACTTCAAAACCTTGTGGCTGCTCCACATATACTTCCTCTTCTAAGTACCCATTCAAGAAGGCACTTTTCACATCCATATGATGTATGCTCCACTTCTTCTGAGCTGCTGATTAAATCAACATTATTATGGTCTGTTGTCTTGCTACTGGTGCAAATGTCTCTTCATAGTCAATTCCATACTTCTGTGTGAAGCCTTTAGCAACTAATCTTGCCTTGTATCTTTCAACACTCCCATCACTATTAAACTTGGTCTTGTAGACCCATTTGGTGCCAATACTTTTTTTTGTCATGTGGAAGTTCTGTTAACTCCCAAGTGTCATTCCTATGAATGGATTAATTAATCAATTGGCAGCTAAAGAGTACTGTTGCACTTGTGCTCCCTATATTCAATTTAGGATCAATTAATCAATGTGAAGGCCTAATTAAAACCACAATTAACATGGCAGCCATTAATTCACATAAGGATTTATTTGTGTAATCAGTAAAGAACATGTCATTCATCAACTCATGCGAATTGGCTCATCATTGGCTTTTAAATTCATCTTCAAGCCAGTGATCAAACACAACTTATTTCATTTATTTTATCTTTTGTGATCATAGACACTCCCATTTGACTTGTAAGTTCTTTTAGGTAGTTTGCATTTCTAGAAGCATCAAGTCAGAGATTGAAACAAGTTATGGGTTCAAGATAACAATTAAGGGTTCAACCATCTAACCAAATATTCAACAATATTATGATTATGTAATAACAAATCTAAAACAAACAAGCAATAAAATAACAAACTAAATACACAAGGAATACACTGGCATAGAATTCTCCACTTATGGAATCCCCTACTAAATTCCTAAAAGACTAGGGACCTTCATGGCCTACCACTCCTGATTGATAATATTCAACTGCCCTAGAAAAGATAGCCCCCTATTAGTTGAAATCTCCTTGGAGAGAGTGGCATAGGGGAAGTAGTTCATTTCCTTTTTTAGTAGACTTTTCTAGAGAACCAACAAAAGCCACATTAGAGCACTTACACTTGGCATGTTTCCTTTCCATCTCTTGCAAAACTTGCATCGAGACCATCGATTTGTTGATCATCTCCTTGCTAAATGTAATGATATCTTACATAATTTTCATCGTTTTCTTTGCTTGTCCTAGAGATCAATGGTGGTCTTCTCCATGTTATTCCTTTCCTCCTCTAAGTGCATTGGATTTTAAAGCAATCACCTCATCCTCTAAGGGAGCCCAATTGCCGCTAATGAAATCAGTCTAGCACATGAATTGCTTGTTATTTTTTGTTTAGGATAAGTTGGTTTTGAAGGAATTATAAACCTTTAAAACAGATAGAAAATCTCAAATCCTACAAAGTGATTCCTAGATGTGACAAACACGAAACAATAGTAGCCAAGCTGCCAGGCAAGATCAAACATAAATGCAACCAAGTTACTAGGTGTCACGACTCGATTTAGATGATTAAGTTTTAGACTTAGTTGATAAGTTAGGCATTGATATTACTTGACAATATGGGTTTTGATGTTATTATTTTGACATTATGATGCTTGGTGATATTATTATGCTTGATGACATTTTGTTAATGTGATGATTAATTATTATGCCAGTTGATGATAATTATTTGATGATGTTAATAATTGTTTTTTATATGTAATCTGACGACTTTGTTAAGCGCTAGATGGATGCAAGGAGGACCATCAAAGACAGACATATGATCGAGGAGGGGTCTCCTAGCTCGTTGACAGTAACCCAAGGAATATGGCCTATGCATTCACACACACACATGTAATAATTAAGCAAATTAATTTCGATTTGGGAAATTGATAATGAATAACATTAAGATATAATTGAAGCATAAGATATTAAATTTAAATTAAAAATGTTAAATAAGAGATTAAAATTAAATGAATTTAAAATATTAATTCATATTAATGACTTATTTGAATTCAAGCATGTTTTAAATCTAACACTTGAGTTCAAATTTTGATGGAGAGTTAAACTCTCAATAACTTCTTGTCAACTTTCTAGTTGTTTTCCATAACTGGCTAATCAATCTAGTCCAACTCTTGATCAACTTTCTTAACTGACTAATCTAATTGAGTTTACTTCACTTCTAACTCTCCAATCACCCTAATTTTTTTGCATTCAAGATCCACTTTTCCTGGATGAAAACCTCAGCTAAATTATTTATAAATACTGAGCCAGTTATCATATGAAAGACGTCACCCTAATTTTTCTGCATTCAAGATCCACTTTTCCTGGATGAAAAACTCAGCTAAATTATTTATAAATACCGAGCCAATTGTCATATGAAAGACGTCGAAGTTTTAGGCATCACATTTTTTTTTTGTGCTGAGTTGATTTTCTTAGGGGGCTGGGGGGGTTGAATTGATTGTCAAAGGATAAGGTACTATTGTTTTACCATCACTTCCTCTCCTTTCCATGTGCTGCAGAGGGTACCGATTGGTAGAAAGAGCAACAAGGAAGATCAATTTGCTGTTGAGGAGGAACCACACCTCCCCCTTCTCACTTTCCTTTCCTACAAATTTCCAATGCCTAATGTTCTTGTATATGGTGAAAATGGATAAAATAATATTGAAAGACTAAATGAATTCAACCACAAAACTCTAGCCTAACAACAACAAAGATCCACCATAACATATGAAGATTACCTAAGACAATGCAAATCAAATGAAATCACAAAGATTATACCATCACATGTCCAATAGGGTTTGGATCTCCATTCTTCCTATCTCCATTGATCTTGCTTGATATATTTGCTCTCAGATTTTATATGTGAACAAGAGCTCAACAAAGAACGGAAATGTGGTTGCAAGTAGGCTTGATCGCATATAAAAGTTTAAAAGCGTAGTCGGGTAGTCAATTGATTAGGATGCATAGATTGATTAGAATGATTGATTAGGGTTGATAATGAAGGAAACATCTCCTTATATAGAAGACAATATAAGAAATAGAGGGATAAGATTGAGAGGTGTAAAAGATAAATGGTCGGCTATGATTAGAGGGTAGGTAGAGGAAATAATAAAATAATGAGGGTAGGTAGTGTATGAATTAAGAGATGAATGACATGTGTCATAGGTAGAAAAGGTTAATGAATTAATTAAATAAATAAAGATTTATTTAATTAATAGTAGAAGTGGGATCAATTTAATAAATAAGATATTTATTTAATTTAGGAAAAGGATAATTTAAATAAATAAAGGTATTTATTTAAATGAGAAATAAGGCTAGAAGAGGATAAATGAATTAATTAAACAAATAAAGATTTATTTAATTAATAGAAGAATTAGGCTAAAGTAATTAAATAAATAAAGATATTTATTTAATTAGTCATGACAATTTTAGGTGTCTACACTTCTAACACCCTCATCTCCTCTCACATTGGCTGCAAGGTGATCTGGTAAATTTTGTTCTTATTCTTTTTTTGCAGACTCAACATATTGATTTGCTTGGTTTTGGTTATATTGTTGGCTTAGTCTTGGATTGTTAATTGCTTTGGTTTTACAAGATTCGATTTGGATAAACCAAATCAATCCCATGAACAAAGGGAATATCGCCACCTCCCATACTTTATTTTCTTGCCAGTCTTATCGCCCCACACTCTTCTTTGTTCTCCTTCTGACTCAGATCGATTCTCTTTTGAAAAATGTGATTGCCATTTCATTAACTCTTGTAGATTTCTCTGAAAACGTGGCATATATATATATATATATATATATATATATATATATATATATATATATATCAATTTTTGATTACTAATGCTTTTTTTTCGTGTTCTACCTCTTATTCGAGTTTTAGCATGAATTGATTTCCAAGAGGGCTTTGGGTATCACTTTTCTCCATTTCTCCCTTCTGCGTATTCATTGGTGCTCAGATTTGGATTTATATGTTTGATAAGACCAAATCAACTCCTATGAAGCTATTTGCTCCTTTCAAATTCGATGGAGGGGACTTGTTCAAGTCCACAATTAAAGAAAGATTAGCCATATAGGGCAAATAATTATAGGCTAGGGTTAGGCTCAAATTATAGTAATAAAGTCTTAGAATCAAACCTTGATTAAGGGGCTAACCATTAGGTTTTGATTGAGTTGCCACAATTGACCGAGGCAGAGAAGAGTGAATACAAAAAGCGAAATTTATCTTTATACCATGTCTAAAATGATTTAACATAGGGAAGAGTTGAGACTGAAATATTTTAAATATGTGCTCAAGAGTCATATAACTCATCAGAACCTCTAAAACATCCTTCCACTCCCTTGGAAGATCCTCCTTGTTGAACCATTCTACAAATGATTTATTTTTTCACCTTTCATCAGGGATTTCTTGAAGTTGTCATTGTAATTTCCTTTGGGTTTCAAAGGAAAAGTAGCCAATTCTATTGGGATACCAGTGGCTACATAGATAAGCTCAACAAAAAAATTAAAAGAAATCTCTATGAAATCAACCCACCCTAAACTTTCTAGGAACAAACAAATCAACCAAAAGGGAAGGGTCATGGCCTACCATTGCCTCTATATAGAAGGAAAAATCCCCCCTTTCAAATGTCAACCATAAAGTGGTATCATTTTTCAAGGACACACAATTGTTAGGATCCACTTGAATCAAATCACCACCCATGGTAGGCCTAAGCATAATAGTGGAAGTGACTTTACTCAAAACAATCAAATTAGGAAAGTTGGAGACAAAAAGCACAAAAAGTCAGACTTTAATGATTTTTAAATAGGTGATCCCGTTTGAAAGAGAAAAGGACTTTCCCCACTTAGGATAATGATGATAGTGGAAAAAGAAAACAAAATAAACCATTACAAATATGACATCCCATATATCAAGTGTCCATACTAGATTTTTGATCATTTAGAATCATTGTACCCATATCATCTAGGAGGTCGTGCATAGAGGTCCACACCTTCAATCTTTTTATGAAAGGTCCCAAATTAGCTAGCCTATTAGCTAATGTGTTCCCTCTTCCTAGAGAGTGTGAGTTAATTTGTATGGTGAAAATCAAAGACGAGATTTCTCATAGTTTAGCTAGGGGATGCCTTACCATTAAGCATCATGATTATGTTTCTCGAGTCACCTTCAACAATAATTGTAACAAAGCCTTTATCATTTTCTAGAGATATACCATGGTACATAGGAGCTGCCTTAGCAAAGTTGGAGGTCTTGACCCCTAAATTGATCATGTAGGAAATAATCAAGCTATCTAACTCATCCCTAATGATGCCTCCCTTTGTCACTCGACTTGGATTTCCCTTTGATGAGCCGTAAAATGTTAATTTTAGCCAACCAATTTCAAGGGGACTAGTGAATAAAGTTTCTAAATCCAAAGCCCAAGAGATGAAATTAGAGAGGGAGAGAAAAATCTTCCAATTAGCAATGTTGATCTTAAGAGGCGAGGGGGACTTCTTGTGCTTGGAAGAGGGAAAACACTTGATATTATCCTTTATGTTGTGGATAATGGAGATCACTAAAGCTTCCCACAAAAATTTCTTATCCCTAAAAATTATGTTGTTATGCTCTTTCTAAATACTCTAGCTTGAGTGAAGAAAACCCTACCGCTAAAGCTGAACAATCAAGGGGTGGGAGAATTGGGGGGGGGGGGGTCAAGGAATATGAAACCAACATGGGATCTTTTTGCCAAGTCTAGGTTGAAGAGAATGTTTAAATAGTACTCACAATGGAATAAGAGATGAATGATAGTTTCTTTAATGTTTTAGCAAAAAAAAAAAACGATTGACCAATTACTTACCTCTTTTCTAGAGATTATCAATGGCACGAATTTTTCTATGACAAAATATCCACAAAAAAAGTAGACTTTAGGGATGGTTCTACATCTCCATATGTTTCTCCACTCAAATTGAGGAGGCCACAAAGGAGAGAAGAGATTGAATCTAGACTTGACCGATTAAATCCCATCCTTAGAAGAAGGCCAAACCAGAATATCAAGAGAATGAGGTCTATAAAATATTTGCATGTTATAGATCGAGGAGTTCAATAGTAGCAACATGAATTGTGGGATCAAATTTTTTAGGATCAGTTTTCTAAGGAGACGAAGAAATATTCCAATAGTCCTTGACAATGACATAAAGTCTCCTAGTTAAGTCCACCTCAATAGCCAAGCATAGAGGGTGGAACTATAGAGGAACATAAGAGGCCCAAGGATCCTTCCAAAAGTAGACTAGTTCACCATTACCTAGCTTCCAAATCACATTATTGCTTAATAAGGATCTATTTTTAAGAATGCTATTGTAGATGTGATAACCATGAGGCAAAGTGTCCAAATGAAGAAACAATCTTCCTTCCCTTCCTTGCAAATATTTAGCTCTCAAAACACTTGACCAGTTAGAGGGAATCATAAGAATTATCTAGCTAAATTTTGAGAGAAAATAAGTATTCGAGGTTTTAGTATTTCTAATGTTAAGGCCCCTTGACTTTTTACAAGAGAAAAACATCTCCTAATCCACAATGGATACATGATTCTTTTGATCCATCCTTGACTAGAGGAAACTTCTTTGACTCTATTCTAACTTCTTAGTCTATGAAGAAAGAATTTGAAAAAGAGAAAGAAGAGAGATATAGGTACTTTGGAGAGAAGCCTTAACCAAGTAGAATTTCCCAATATTACTCAAAGGAGACCTTTCCAACCAGCAAGTGTTTTTTGAATCTGTTTCAGTAAAGATGACCAAACAAAACTATAAAATTTTGATGTTGTTAAGTGCATACCCAAATAGGATGAAGGAAGGTTGGAGATTTGACACTTTAGCAAACTAGCAATACAGACTTGAAGAGAGGGATGGACATGCATGAAATATAAAGTAGTTTTTTTTAGATTTATCTTTTGACCTAGGACCATAGCTTAATCTAACAAAATAGAGACCCAACCCTTAGCCTCCACCATGGAAGAATACCCAATGAATATGGTATCATCAACAAAACATTGATGGGAAACAAACTAAGGGGACAAAGATAGCCTAACACATTGAAAGAGGCATGTTCTCACACTATTATCGATGTTTTTTCCAACCACATCAACCAATAGAATGAACAAGTAGGGAGAGAGAGGATCCCTTTGATGGACCCCTCCAAAGACCAAGAAAAAACCTTAAGGGGAGCCATAAACAAGAATAGAGAACATAGGGGAATGATTGAGAACTTCAATCATTTGCAAAATCTTGCCACAAAACTTGAACTTACTTAAAACCCTTGAGAGGAATAGCCATGATACTGTGTTATATGTTATAGAAATGTCCAAATTTAAGAGCATAGTTTATCTCTTACTTTTTTACCTAGAAGAAACCCCTTCTAGTGGGCATTAATCATGTTAATGATTTAATTTGATTGACCACCAGTTTAGAAAAAAACTTATGTAGAGTATTACAAAGGTTGATAGGCCTAAACTTTGACATTCTATTTGCACCAACCTTTTTAGGGATAAGGACATTATTTCTCTAAGAGGCCTGTGAGTAGATTGAAACTCCTTGATAGCTAAAATAACATCAGGACCCACAATACTCCAATGCATTTGACAAAAAGTCAAGGGGAATCCATTTAGACTTAGGAACTTAAAGGGGCTAAGAGAAAAGACCACAATTTTTGCTTCTTCTAAAAATCTAAGTTCTAGGGCCTCCAAATCATGGGGAAAGGGAGTTGGGAATAGCCTAAAGGATTATATTTGAAACTTGATTGAAGAGGGGATAAGAATTAGGGGGTGGATTGAGAAGATTCTTGAAAAAATTGACTCCTTCCTGGTAGATCTATTCAACGTGATAGAAGACCGTACTATCTACCCAGATAAGTTCAAAAATTCTATTGCTTTTATTATGCTTGTGGATAGATTGATGAAATAAATTAGTGTTCAGATTACTCTCCTTAATCCATTTAAGTATGAATCTTTGCTTCTAAAAAATCTTCTCTTTTTCCACAAGATTATGAAGCTTTCTCAAGAGAACTTTCTTATAAAGCTAGCTTGGGAGAGGCCCCAACCTTGTCCATGTAAATATTGATAGAAATAATTTGAACTTTAATGTCCTTCTGAGAGAAGATGTTACAAAATGAAAACTCTTTCCACTCAATGAGATTTCTCTTTATTATTTTAAGTTTTTGAACTAAATAAAATATTGTATTCTCTTGAACCTCCAAATCCCACCAAAGAGCTAAAATCCCCTTCAAATTAGGTTGATGGGTCCATAATAGTTTGACGCTGAAGGGAAATTTTATAGTAGGCTTGGAAAGGAGCCAATGGAGGAGGCTAGGAAAATGACTAGAGCCAAAATGAATCATCGAAGAAGGGTGACCATGATTAATGAGATTCCAAGAGGATATTAGACAACAATCAAGGCAGACCTAGATGTAGCCATATCCAGATCTCTTATTGGACCAAATACATTTCATCCCTTCTAAATCCAATTCAATTAAACCCCCATGAATCAAAAGAAGATGGAGATCCACCATAATATTAGAAAAGTGACCGACACCCCCTATTTTCTATGGGGTCAAAAGGGGAGTCTTAAAATATCCCATAAGCATCCAATTGGAATCCTAGAAATTAACTTTGAGGCTAAGAAGGGAATACCATTGACCTCTCCTCATCACTTGATTATTTGAGAGAATAGATGATTGAGAGGATCCTTTTTGAATTGTTGGCCACATCATAAAAGAAGTTATTAAGATAATGTTCATCTTTAGAGTTGAGAACACTAGTTAAGTTGTGGGGTTTCCATAATGTCATTAAACCCCTAGAGGCACCATCTACATCCACAACCAAAGAATTAGAGAAATGCTAGATAAACTTACTCACTTTGACAAAAGCATTAACACTCATATTGGTTTCCCGAAGAAGAAGAATCTCAGGTTTGATTTTTTTAATGATATTTTTTATTATATTTTTCTTATGAAGAATATTTAACCCCCTTTTATTCCAAGAGAGAATGATCAATTTTTAGATTTCCCCAAATAGGGATCCTCTAGAGTACTCTTGCATTGAATGACCACATCTCTTACCACATTTGACTGTCATGTTTCTTTGGTAGGCTTGCAGCTAGGTTTCAAATCTTTTCCCACATCCGTAGTTTTTCTTAGGCTCTTGAATGAGGAAGAAGGAGTAGAAGGGATCCTAATAAAAGAAAGAGGCCTAGAAGAACCCACCAGAGGAGAAGGAAAGAGGATCTCGACGAGGGCTGAGTCTCGCTTAAATAGGACCACTTCAAAAGGGTTGAATTGAGACTTTGAAGAGAGGACTAGAGGGGATGAGGTCCAACACCACAATGGACCATCAGAGGGTGGGGGCATGTAGTTCTCTTGAGTTGGGGCCGTTGAATCTAAAAATAAAGATTTTTTAGAAGCCAAATTCTTGAGTAACACAAAAGTAGAAGGAGATCTTTCTGACCGACCATCAGGAGAGTTAGTAGTCAGATCATTAGAAGGAGAAATATTTAAGACCAAAACATTGACAAGGACCTCCTTAGATATCTTAGGAACCAATGAATCCAATTGAGGGATAGAAGCTTAAAAATGACACCTCTAAGATGGAGAGTTGAGGAAGACAAAATGGTCATAGAACAATCAACTAAAATCCCCTCCTCGATGGAAGACTAGATCCAAAACCTGTTTGGAGATATAAGACTCGAGAACTTCCAATACTGGTGGAGTAGTAAGTGATCACTTCCACTTAAATAGAGGAAGAGGGATAACCTTCCTACAACTAGCTTTAGGGCAAGCATCACTTTGGTGACTTGGTAAAGAGAAAATATGGCAAAAAGAGGTAGAATTTTAAAATTCTAGGAGTTGAGACTAGGAATCAAAATGGGATTCCAACCTCACTGAATTCGATAATACCTTGTGATGTTCAATGTTAACAAAAAAGTGAGTGAAAACTAGCCTATATTTGCTTTTTAATGATAATATCAATAGAGAGTGTATACGATGAAAATGGAATGTTAAAACTATTGTAAAACCAACAAAGATCCAGCCACATAAAACCCTAGTTCTACAATTAAGATCTACCATACAACAATGAAGAACCTAAAACATGCAAAATATAAAAAACATGAAAGATTATACCATTCACATGCTTAGTAAGGTTTGATTTCAATTTTTTCCTATCTTCATCGATCTTGTTTGATATAATTGTTCTCAAATTTTGTATTGTGCACAAGATCTCAACAAAGAACAAATTGTGGTTGTGTAGATGCTTGATTGCTTGATCGCATGAAGGATTGATTGATCACATACTAAATCATCAGGGTTGGTAAGGATGAAAGGATCCTCTTATATAGAAGACACCTTATAAAATAGAGGGATATAATTAAGAGGTGAAAGGATAAATGGTTGGCTAGGATTAAATGGTAGGTAGAGGAAATAATAAAATATTAGAGAGGTTGTTAAAGGAAAATTAAGAGATGGATAACAAGTGTCATGGAGGGAAAAAGCTAATTAGTTAATTAAATAAATAAAGATCTATTTAATTAATAGAAGAGGTGGGACCAATTAAATAAATAAAATGTTTTTTTATTTAATGTAGGGAAAGGATAATTTAAATAAATAAAAATATTTATTTAAATAGCTTGGAAAGGATAATTTAAATAAATAAAAATATTTATTTAAATAGGGAAAGGATAATTTAAATAAATAAAAATATTTATTTAAATAGGGAAAGGATAATTTAAATAAATAAAAATATTTATTTAAATAGGGAAATGATAATTTAAATAAATAAAAATATTTATTTAAATAGGGAAAGGCTAGAAGAGGATAAATGAATATTTAAATAAATAAAAATCTATTTAATTAATAGAAGGCTTAGGATAAAATAATTAAATATATAAATCAGACTAGAACAATTTTAGGGGTCTACATTTTAGAGCATCCTTGTGCTTAGTCAACCCTAAATGAATGGGGTAATGGTAGGAAGTAGGTTTAATTTGAATTTAAAATGTAAAATTAGTGGATAACAGATGCACAGGAATAATAGATAAATGGATAGAACAATTGTATAAGTTATGAGAAAACATGAAAGATAATAAGTAGTAGATATTGTGTCGACTTGAATTTCATCATCAAAATACTACCTGCAGCAAGTTAGTTTCACAAAATACAAAGAAACTGCTACAGGAAATCCAAAATCAACCAATGAAACTACATGAAATACATATGAAATAAAAATACTATTATTGCCTTCATGATTTATGTCTCATTGTGTCCTAACTCCACTATTCCTGGTTTTAGATGGTGTGCTCTCAGACAAGCACCAATTGCTTCCAAGATGGCATATGAAGAATGGACTGATAACTAGTAGTTAACTAATGCTATGATATGAAATGCTAAATGATTATACTTATTTGCTTCAAGATAAAAAACTCACGGATGCATAAGTTTTCACAAATGATTAGCTTTGGAAACTCACTTGAAGACTAACTTGAAAACTAACTCTCTATCATCTCAAACTCCCGATCTTATAGACTTTGAGAGGATAAGATGATGTGGCCTAGATCAATGATCATGATCAGATCTGGAGATTTGGATGGCAGTGAGAAAAGGTGAAGGTTGAGAGAAAGGGGGAAGGAGAAGAAAAGTGTCACTCATCTCAGCTTGACTGGGTTGCTGACTGAGGGAATCTAGGGATGGTTGGAGAAGATTTAGGCATGAGAGGACAACTGGACTCAAGTCCTTCCTAAGATGTAGGGATTTTGGAGGGAATATAGAAGAAGGTTATGAAATGTGTGTATGTACACAATATTTTATTAAATTTGGAGGTTGAAGATAAGTGGCTAATAAATATTTTATTTATTTTAATTTGTTAAATTAATTTAGCCACATGATAGATGAGTTGGCAAAGGAAATATGAAGTGGAGATGGAAGGTAAGTTGGAAATGAAATTAAATAATTTAAGAAATCATTTAATATTTGAGACTATAGGATAGGAGAATAATCATTAAATATTAGATATTTAAATGATTGGAAGAAATAATTAAATATTAGATATTTAATTAATTGATTAAAAGGATAATTAAATATTAGATATTTAATTAATTAGAGGAATAGGATAGATGAATTAATTAATAAAATATTTCAATAAAATTAATTAATAGAAAGACACGAAATGAATTAAATAAATTAATCTTTTCAAATTAACTATTTAATAGAAGAATAAACATTAAATAAATACAAAATATTTATTTAATCGCTCATAGCCAATTTTTATGTGTATACATTTTTCCCCTCTTTGAAATGATGTCAAGACAACATTATTTCAAAGATTAAATCAAGTCTCGTTAATGTACCTGATAGAGATAAAAATCTTGATTGTGTGCCCCCTCGGGAGATTGATCGTGAATTTGTTGAATAATTTTGATAAGCAATTGATCTCACGGAAATTGAAAATATCCATCAATTAAATTTATTCATAATATATATATATATATATACATATATATATATATGTATACATATATATATATATACATATATATATATATATACATATATATATATGTATACATATATATATATATGTATATATATATATATGTATATATATATATATATGTATATATATATATATATATGTATATATATATATATATGTATATATATATATATATGTATATATATATATATATATATATAATTGCCCCATTGAAAAACATTAATTGCCCTTCCAAATAGGAAATATAAAATTAACCAAAGTTAATTTTATTTTCATTTACATCCTTGTCAGCTTTGTGAAGAAATTGTCTTGGTGAGGTGGCAAAATGGTGATCCCGTTGGAGAACCATCAATTTGAGCGCATTCGATGATATCAACGACCTCCTGAGAATGGCTTTTCAGTATGTATCTTATCCCAAATTTCTCACAACTTGTCATTTGAGTTTTCATATATATATATATATATATATATATATATATTACCACGTTTTTTGGCTATTTTTGAATTTTTTCGATTTTTGGAATTATATTTAGCGTTTTGTTTTTTGTTGTATCGCTTTTCCATGTAAAGTTAGCGCATTTGATAAGTTTAGCGCATATGCTCATTAGGGTAGCGCATGTGTGATGTATGTTAGCTATTTTGCTTGGTCAACACTTTTGGTCTAAGTGTTTGAGCTTGTGATGCTGAAAACAACACTTTTGTTCATTTCACGCATATGCTCGAAAGTTTAGCACTTTTGTTAAAAAGGTTCACGCATACGTATGGTTTAGCGCTTGTGTTTAATAGAATAGTGCTTTTGTTAAAAGGATTAATGCTTTTGCTTCTGATGAATGTGTTTGATGTATTTCATAGTAAAAAATCACTTTGATGATTAGATTTAGGTATTTTGACGCACAATTTGTGAAAAACAGGTACTTGATTGTTTGATTTGATAATGTTGATTGATAGGATAAACGATTGATCGATTTGATGTGATTGGATAGAGTAGCTCTAAGAAACCGATTTAGTTTCTGATGAAGAGCATAGCAGAGTTTGATTTATAGAAAACCGTGATTGATAGGTTTAAATTGATTTGATAGCCTGATTTGCTTCATGTGAAAAAAATTACCAATTGTTGATGTTAGAGATTAGCTATCTCTTTGATTTGATAGATAGATGATTGATGATCAAATTCTCTTGGTAAATAGGAGGAACTTGATGTTCTCCTATGTTGGGAGAAATTCTCGGCGATGTGGAACATAGTGCCAGAGCTTACATAGGCAGAGGTGAGACATATAGATGCTTGTGGATTACGCCACTTGTTATACATTCCTAATATTACCCATAATAGGGGATTGTTGACAATGTTAGCCAAGAGATGGCATAGCGAGCATAACACTTTCCACCTGCCCATGGGTGAGAATAGTGTGACACTTGAAGATGTCTACAGGATTCTCCACATCCCAGTGACCGGTGAGTTAGTTTAGTATGATTTTCAGGATCTTGGAGGGACAGAGGCATGCAGAGCCATATTTGGTTGAGAGAATTGGGAGAGGAGAGATCCGATGGGAGGATATGATTATGTATTATGAGATTGTTCCTGTGATTCTTGCAGGTTTGATTGGGGGATTCATCTGTCCAGATAGGAGATCTCGAGGTTTTTCTATTGGTTGGGGTGAGATTCTTCAGAGCATGATGTAGCATTAGACTTGATATGCGTGTGGTTTTTTCATGCTTTCTCATTTGTATCATGATCTTCATCAAGTTGTTTTCGATGAGGGTGCTAGTCTGTCGACATGATGCACACTTTTGCAGATCTGGTGCTGGGAGCACATTGCTACTACTTGGCCTATTCATCATAGAGTTTGTGGTGAGAGAAAGCCATATGTTTATCTTTATGCAGGTATCCTTACTCAACATAAGCTGGGTAAGATGGAGTATTGGCGTTGGGTTCTTGATTCATTGGACAGTGTTATTTGGAGACCTTATATCGATTGTGAGCCATGGATAGATGATGCACAAACATTACCATTTATTATGCAGAGTAGATATCTCATTGGTCGGACTCCATTAATTGTTGAGAGACAGTTGATTAGTCACATTTTGAGACAATTTGGTAGCATTCAGCCTATGCCTACTGGTGTCACGATATATGCATGACAATACAGAGATAGGTGAGATTGGGGACCTTCTTTGTCATTTGAGTTGGCACGTGCAAAGTTTCTTGCTACTCCTAGGGTAGCTTATGATATGAGATTGCACATTCTTGATCCTGGGGTTACTGCAGATTATGCTCAATATATATTAGCACACCCATTTCCTCGTATTACCGATCCAACAGATCCTCCTATCTTAGGAGATGAGAATGATGATTTAGATGATCCAGTTATCAGGAGACGTAGATGGAGATGAGAGCTTAGAGCTACTCAAGAGGCCGGAGGGGATGGAAATGAGGGAGGAGATGGAGGTGGTGGCGATAGGAGACCCAGATGGAGAGGAGGTCGATTGAGAGTCCGTGGAGGTCCATTTGGACCAGTTGGCAGGATTGGGAGACCGCTTCCTATTAGTGGGAGAGAGGTTGGAAAGATTTGGAGGGATACTGGCAGGGCAGAGATGAGATCACTGAGAGGGTTGCCATTGATAGGAGGAGGTAGGATGAGTGGACTGGATGGGGGTTGTGGGAGAGGCATTGATTTTGGGCAGATTCAGCCTGACCCTAGGGTTATTGCAATGCATGGTGGAGAGGATGAGGATCTAGAGGATCATGTTCCACTCATTAGATGACAGGTTCTGAGAGCTACTCGGACTTAGATTCCAACAGGTGGACAGGGAGGTGGAGATGAGGGTATTGGGGTTCATGTGCTAGAGCAGGAGACCATTGATAGTCTCAGAGCATGGATAGATCAGCTTAGCGCATAGATACAGACACTCATGACAGAGAGAGACACGGTTGTTAGGAGACAACAAGATACTCAAGGTCTTCTTGATCACATTCAACAGGTTGGATTGGGCACTCTCTCAGCTGATACTATTAGAGCACTAGTTTGGGTCGAGAAGGAGACTACCCGTTGGCGACGACTATATGAGGATTTAGAAGCAGAGAGCCATAGAGAAGGTAGTTATCATACCACCATGAGGATGGATACTAGCAGCGGTGGAGTCATGGGACCTCCTTAGAGGAGTGGTGATCATGTGAGACAAGCATCTGGAGGATCTTCTCGCCCACAACCATAGAGACGGATAGAGTCAGGTGGTAGTGGTACATGACAACCTTGACTTGACTTCGTATTGATGAGGCATTTGCACTTTTGATCTAATATCATTGTATACTTGGACTTTTATTGTTTTATGATGATCTATATGCAGACATGGACTCTATATGATGATGATCTTTATTATGCATGTTACTCTATTTTATGATGATCTATATGCATTGATTATATGGATGCAATGATTAGATGGATGATGTTATGATATTTTTTCTTTATTAAGATGATATTTTATATGATGATGCAATGATAAATGTTTTTGATGACCTTGGATGCAAATTAAAATGATTACTAACTTAAATGATGTGATGTACTTAAATGATGCAAATGCAATGATCTATATGGGAATGAAAATAAATGATTATGCAATATGTTTTTCAAATTTTTTTGATTTTTATATGTAATGCTTATAATGATTATGAATCTAAGTGCAAAGATGTAACTAAATGATCTTAATGAATCTTTAATGATAATGCAAATAATAATGATAATACACTACATGATTAATGAAATGCACTTAATTGAATGCAAACTAATGCAATGATTTAAATGCAACTAAATGAAATAGATGATGATTAAAATGATTCTAAAAAATGAATGCACCTATAATGATCAAATGCAAATTGTTTTTGTTTGTCCAAGTATACTCAATCTTTCTTCATGACTGTTGATCTTTGAATGAAATGAAATGCTTATAATGCAACTGACATTGAATGCTTATAATGTAGATGAATAATGAGCTAATCTAAAATGATCTAACTAAAAATGATACTACCATTCTTCATATGTTATCTTGTAATAATGCTTGATTTCATCATTGAGCTTTAAAATGTTGTAAGAAAATACAAGCAACTTGACATAATGATTCAAGATGAACTGAGTATTTCTTACATTGATTTTGATATAGCAAGTTAATACAAGCGACTTTATATAATGAATCAAGTTGACCTGAGTATTTCTTGCAGAATAGACAAGGATTATCTTCTTTCATGCATGACTCAGAACGTCCTCCTTGATCTTTTTCCAATCATATCCTGAGACAAGTACATACCTTAATAAGAGATAAACCACAGACAACAATCAAAGAAAAATAATCATGCCCCATGATAGCTTCTCTAGTCATAGACATCCTTGAGTCGCATAGAGTACATGATTAGCAATAAAATCAAGATATAAACACCGAATCTCGCATGTCATTCACATGTTCTCATGGTCATTAACTGATATAATCATCTTGATGAATGATCTTGGATAATCCTTTATTACTTGCTGGTTGATTCTTCATTTTTTGAGTTTCACATTTTAGTTTCCATGAAATGCCTTGATCTTTGTTGCTTTGTTGCTCGTTATTTGTTTCAAAATCCTAGGTGTTTTTGTTTTTTCTAAGTTTTCCGAATGTTTTGGATTTTGAAAGATTCAAAAGATCACCTTAGCAAAAGGAATTAGGATTTTCCCCCAGCGGAAACAAAACTTTATTATGGATGTAAGAATTGATCAAGATCCAAACCATGGAGGGATACAAATGTAGATTGATTGATTCTGATAAAATCTAAGATAGTGACTATGATAAGTATGCCAAAAATTGATAATTGTTGGTAAGCTGCATACTAAATGGTTAAGAGAAATAGACGCAAAAGATGGAATGGATAAGATAAGATAGATGGAAGTGATAATTGTGATAGGATGAAGTGGATAGGTGTGCAAAGTGATCTCATAGATGGAAGAACTCACTTTTTAGATAGCGCCTGTTTACCAGGTTTTCACCATTTAAATTTATTGCATTTTCCCCTTTTCTTCTTCTTTTAATTTCTTTTAAATGATTTATGCTTTTTAGGGATTTTCTGATTTGCTTCTTTTTACCGATTTCTTCAAAACTTTATATGCTATTTATTGATTTTTTCCAAGACTTTATATGCTTTTTATTGATTTTTTCCAAGACTTTATATCTCAAGCATAGATTTTTTTTGAGATGGATGGAATTGATAGGTTCATCAAACCAATCACCTTCGGGGGTAGATAACTTGTATTCTCCTGAGCCATATGCTGCTACTATAACAAAAGATCCTAGCCAATTTGGTTCAAATTTACCCTTCTTTTCTCGGTCTTGTTGATTTCTTGTATTCTCCCTTAGAACTATATCTCCAATTTAAAAAATGCGCGACTTGACTCTATGATTATAACTTCTTTCCATTCTCTGTTGATACACTTTCAAATGATCTATTGCATTTTGGCGACGTTCCTGGATCAGTTCAGGTTCTTGGAGTCTAGAGACTCGTTGTTCTTCCTTTGGTACAAGACCTTTCAAGGAAATTCATAGAGAAGGTATCTCTACTTCTACTGGTAATATGGCTTCTGAGCCATAGACTAAGCAATATGGAGTTACCCCCGTTGGTGTGCGGATGTTGGTTCGGTATGCCCAAAGAGAAGGATTTAGCTGAATGTGCCAGTCTTTTCCAACTTCATTGACTGTTTTCTTCAATATTTTCAAGATAATTTTGTTTGATGCCTCATCTTGACCATTTCCTTGTGGATAATACAGAGTAGAAAACCTATGTTGGATATGAAATTGCTCACATAGTTCCTTCACATCTTGATTCTTAAACGGTCGTCCATTGTCAGTGATAATGGTCATAGGAACTTCATAGCAACAGATTATATAATTCAAGATGAATGATGATATTTGTTTTCCTCTCACTTTTGTTATAGGTACTGCTTCAACCATTTAGTGAAATATTCAATAGCAGTCAAAATGAACATATGTCCATTAGAAGATGAAGGATTTACCTTTCCTACCAAATCAAGGCCCCATTGAAAAAATGACCATGATCGGACCATAGGATGCAATTCTTGTGCTGGTGCGTGAATGAGATTCCCATGGATCTGACATTGTTTGCATTTTTTGGCATATGTGAATGAATCTCTCTCCAATGCAGGCCAATAGTAACCCATAGGAAGAAGTTTCTGAGCCAATGTTAATCCACTTGAGTGTGTGCCACAAATACCTGCGTGAACTTTGTTAAGAACTTTCTTAGATTCTTCTTGTTCAAGACATCTCAATAAAGTACCATCTAGACCTCGCCTATATAAGGTATCAGCAATAATAGTATAGCGGGATGACTAGCGGATAAAATTTCTTCTTTAATTGTGGGATAGGTCAGGAGGAAGGATATTCTCTTTTAAGTACTGATAGGTTTGGCCGTATAAGGATTGACTGATTCCTGATATTTGACAAATCATGTAGGTATGTTGGGATTGAATGGTAGGGGTTAAGATATCTTCCACGAGGAATTCGTAATGTTGTTGATTCTCCCGATTCTGTAAGAGAGATGTTAGTGTAGCCATTACATCTTCTGCTTTATTCTCATTTCTTAGGGTTTGAGTAAATGATATTTCTGCAAAGTGTTCTTTAAACTCTTCTACTAGCTTTTTATAGGGCATGAGCTTGTAATCCCTAGTTTGGTAATCATCATTTATTTTATTGATGATAAGTTGTGAATCACCATAAACATGCAATTCCTTGATATTCCATTCAATAGTCATTTTGAGCCCAATAGTCAATGCTTCATATTCTGCAGTATTGTTTGTGCATGGAAACCGAAGTCTATATGATTTTGGAATTGTATGTCTTGAGGTGTGATGAATAAAATTCCTGCACCTGATCCATATTGTGTATAAGAACCATCAAAGTACAATTCCCAAAATTTTATACTTACTGTCAGAATGTCTGCATCAAGAAATTCAATGTGCAATGGTATGTTATTTTGTAAAGGAGCTTTAGCTAATTGATCAACAATGACCTATCCTTTGATAGCTTTTCAATCAACATACTCTATATCAAACTCACTCAGTATCATAACCCATTTGGCTAATCTGCCTATCAAAGTTGACTTGTTCAACAAATACTTTAGTGGATCTATCTTTGCTATTAAATTCATAGAATAAGTCAACTTATAATATCGCAGCTTCTGAGTTGCAAATACAATTGCTAGACGTGTCTTCTCTATTGCTGTATAATTCAGTTCATAGCTGACAAGTGTTTTACTGATGTAATGCACTGCTCTTTCTTTTCCTTCTTCATCATGTTGAGCTAATAGAGTGCCTAATGATACATTTGTTGCCGAGATATAGAGCAACAATGGTTTCTCTTTGATTGGTGATACCCATACTGGAGGATTCATGAGATATTCTTTGATTTGCATAAAATATTCTTCACATTTTTGATCCCATTTGAATGGAACATTCTTATGTAGAAGATGAGTGAATGGATGACATCTATCTGCTAATTGAGAGACAAATATTTTGATTGATTGTAATCTTCCTTGTAAAGATCAAAATTGACTTATGTTCCTAGGTGACTCCATCTCCATGATGACTTTTACCTTTTCAGGATCTACTTCAATTCCATGGGCTGATATAATGTACCCAAGAAGTTTTCCAGAGGTTACTCCAAATGCACATTTCTTTGGATTTAATCTCAACTGATATCTTTCCAACCTATCAAAGATCTTGCTTAAGATGTTCAAATGTTCTTGTCTTGTATGAGATTTTGCAACTATATCATCTACATAATCTTCCATAAATGTATGCATCATATCATGGAAAATTGTTGTCATGGCCCTTTGATAAGTTGCTCCTGCATTCTTAAGCCCAAATGGCATAACATTGCAGCAATAAGTACCCCATGCAGAGGTGAATGTTATGTTTTTTTGATCTCCAGGGGAAATTCTTATTTGATTGTATCCTAAGAAGCCATCCATTAATGAAAACATCTCATGCCCTGCTAATAAGTCCACAATTATATCAATGTTTGGTAGTGGGAAATCATCTTTGGGGCATGCTTTGTTCAAATCTTTGAAATCGGTGTAGACTCTTATGCTTTTATCTGGCTTTGACACTGGTACAATGCTTGAAACCCATTTTGGATAGGCAATAGGTCTTATGAAACCCACCTCTAATAGTTTCTTTAGCTCGGCTTTTACAAGAAGAGCAATGTGTGGATGCATCTTCCTTAGCTTTTTCTTAACTGGTTTTTCTTTTAAATCCATATTGAGATGATGCATTATAAGATCTGGATTAAGTCCAGGCATGTCAGCACAGGACCAAGCAAAATTTATTTGTCTTTGACTGAAGAGTTCTATGTATTCTTTCCTCTCTTTATCTGATAATGAGGCAGCAGAATAAAGTATCTTGGGATCCTTTGATGTTCCAATGTTTATTGCTTCTATTGGTTCTATTAGAATAGCAGATCTCTCCTATTTTTGCGACTGGAAAGTTTGGCAATCTCTTGACTGTAAGAAACGTTACTTGATTCGACAAAGGAAGATATCTTAGGTCTTATGGGTTCGACAACATTAAGATACACAATAAGTCATGATCATTGGAAAAGACGTCTAAGTTAGGGTTTTCTAGATTATCCCAATCAACTAATTTAGGATGAAGAATGGGTAAGTCATAATCATTGTCATCGTTAGGTGCTTCAAAATTCATGACATAATGGTCATAATTTGGAGTAGAGTAGGTAATGTCATAGATAGAATTATCTTGAGGATTATCTCTCCCAAGTATTCTCCAATCTGTTCTAAAGAAATTAGTATTAGCATTTTGTGGTTCACACTCAAATGGATCTTCATCTGACGTTTGTCCCTTAAATGAATGGATTATATCAACACACACGTCTTTAGTACTGCAAGATCCTTCTTGATTATTTTCAATAAATTCATTTGCATTTTGAAGTTGACATACTGGTGCACATGATATAGAGAATTCTTTTGCTAGATTTTGTCTTCTTTCAAACTCAGTTTCTTCTGGACTAATAGTCAATTCTACTTGACTATCTCTTAGTTCTTCTATGGTTCTATTGTGAGATTTTTCCAAGATCAAGAGCTCAATGAAAAGTACAATAGAGACAAAATATAGGATAATAATAAACTATATTCTCATCAATAGATAAATGATCAATTGTTCCATTTTACATAGAATGTAGATGAGCCTACTTATATAGGCAAGGCTTATGGATATGTGAATACACAAACATGACATGTGGCTCAATAAGAAACAAGGGTAGGTAGGAAATAAGTGTGGGTAGTTAGGAGAAACAATATAATAGTCTACATGAGGTGGATCACCCACTGAATGTGGAGTGTAACAACAAGATCAACACCATAAAAGGTGGAAATTCTCCTACACACACTATCTCAATGTGGCACAAACACCCAAGTGTCTCATACCCAAACTACTATGAAATGCATTTCCTAAGTAAACTTAAGTAAAGTGTAATAATATCCATGATGAATAATTATTTACACCAACACCCCCCCTTAAGTGCAACTTAGGGGAATGCACTTAAGTCTACAATGCAACTAAGCAATGCAAGATGGGTCCCAGCTACTAGGCCATGTTAGGTACCCATGTAAAAATGCAAATGCATGCAAACCAATGCAATGAAATCTCTCACAAAGTGGGGAAAGAGAGAAAAAACCAATGGGAAAAAACCCTCCCCAAAAAGAGAGATGAAAACTAGATACAAAGAACTCTCATTGAAGTATGTGAGGAACAAAACCCCATGTGAGGAAAAAGTCCCCCCATATGAGAGAAGAAGAGAAGCTAGGAAGCCCCCCCTCAATGTGGAATCTGCACCAATGATAGAAGCTCGATGTATGAAGAAACTGCTCCACGAATGTCGAACAACATTCCTCCCCTTAGGAAGAAACAAAATTCTCCCCAATCATGAAGGGAAGATGTATGAAGAAAACTCATGATGAAAGGAATCTTTGAAAACTGTTCAAGTGTCCCCATGTCGATGCTGAAAGATACCCCCTCCAAAGGTGGTAAACTGTGCTACACTGCTGAAAAAGGCACTCCAAGATCTAGTGGAGATGGATGTAGAACATGTCCCAAAGACTCACATGTCTCCTCAAAAAATAAAGAGACCTCCTCCAACTGCTGTACATAAGTATCCAAAATCATGTCAATCTCGAAAGAATGATCATGTAGAGAATTAACAAGAGGGTCAGAGTGTTCCCTCGCAACAATCGAAGAAGGATCACCTTCATCAAATAGAAGACGAATGTCATCAATGAAGTCTCCCAAATCTGCAATGCCACTAATGCTTGAGACTTAGAAGCCTTAAGAATGCCCATGCTTATCAACTTAGTTTGTTCCATCATCAACATTTCATTGAAAGCATCAAATGTAGGCATTGTGTAGCTTGAACCCATTGTCATCCTATGGGTTTGGAAACTAGAAACAAATGCTACATATTCTTGTGGAAGCTTGCCTATCAAGTTGAATATCAATTGAGTATCCTTCTTATCAATGCCACAATCTTTGAGTTGTGCCCTCAACTCATTTGCCTTAGTGACATAATCTTGTATAGTATCAAAGTTCTTGGGATCTAACATGGTGAGATCACTATCAATTTGATATCCCCTATCTCATCAACTTGACCATATAAGTCTTGAAACTTTTGCCAAGCATCCTTGATTAGAGTACATTTCTCAATATGAAAAATGAGATCCTTTGATACATACTTTCTTAAGGTACCAATTGCCATGATATTTTTAGTAAGCCAATCCAAGTGACCAACTGGATCAACCTTAGGATCAGCAGGAGCAACAATAGTTCCATCAATGTAATGAGTTAGTCCTTTTTCCATAAGTTTACTCCATGCATCAATTTTCCAAGTAGCATAATTATGAGGAGTTAAGAGAGGAAACTTCAAAAAACCCATAGAAGCAAAAATGAAGGAACACAAGAGCACAAAAGCACAAGAGACACCCCCCAAAATTCACTCAATCAAAGTACCCCCCCCCAAAATGATGATTTTGGCACTTTATATGTAGTGCATGTACAATAGGCCACTTCCAAACAATGGCAAGGTGGAATTCTGATTTTGTTTTACAACTGCCCCAATAGGCTGAGAACTTCAAAGAAAAAGATTAGAAAGATAGATCTATGCAATACAAATGCCAAATTGGCCAAATAAGACCATATGACAAAAGCAAAATTTCTACCCACAATTGCTGCAAACTGATAGCATATTTTGAGAGTAGACAAAAAATAATGTACTTTCAAAAAAAATGACACTTGAAAAGGAGTTCGTATGAGCCTGAATGGAGACCTGGAAGTTGCAGAAATGAGGATTAGACAGGTACAGTCACCAAAAACTGAGAATTATGAAAAGATGTCCATCAAAATCATAAAATAATTCCACCACATGAAAGTACACCAAATTATAGCCCATTTCAAAAAAAATTCACCAAAAAAGGAGCAAAAATGAGCAAGATATGGCCATTTGAAGTTGAATTGCAAAATCAAAAAGCTCAATGAGAGGGGCCTGCAAAATTTTTGAAAAAATGATGACATGAACAAACTGTGGGGTTAAATTTGACGGTTGTATGACCGTCGCCCAAACTTCATGGCTGACTGGGTGTTGATGTGGCACTGACTATGCAAGTGATTTGGCAGGTGATGTGGTAGCCAACTAGGCTGCTGATGTGGCAGGGTGATTTGGCAGCCAGCTGGACTATTGATGTGGCACTGACTATGCGCTGCTGACTAGGAAGAAGGTACGGATCCCAAAAAATAATTTCCAAAATTTTTGTTTTTATTTATTTTTTGGATAAGAAATCCGAAAATTCCATACCGTACCGCCCAAATTGGGCAGAAAATTTCCTCCACACCCAAAAATAAATTTTTGCCAAAATAGGTCAAATTTATACTTGATTTTTATGGAAATGGCCTCCCAGACGCAATGGTGAGGTCGAAAATTCTCTAAGATTCCTCCAAAAAATACAGTCCCTTAAATTCAAAAATAGAAGCCTTCCACAATGTCTCCAAAAACCAATCAATGAAGCCCTAATGGCTCTGATACTATGTGAGATTTTGCCAAGATCAAGAGCTCAATGAAAAGTACAATAGAGATAAAATATAGGATAAGAATAAACTGTATTCTCATCAATAGATAAATGATCAATTGTTCCATTTTACATACAATGTAGATGAGCCTGCTTATATAGGCAAGGCTTATGGATATGTGAGCACACAAACATGACATGTGGCTCAATAAGAAACAAGGTTAGGTAGGAAATAGGTATGGGTAGGTAGGAGAAACAATATAATAGTCCACATGAGGTGGACCACCCACTGAATGTGGAGTGTAACAACAAGATCAACACCATAAAAAGTGGAAATTTTCCTACACACACTATCCCAATGTGGCACAAACACCCAAGTGTCTCATACCCAAACTACTATGAAATGCATTTCCTAAGTAAACTTAAGTAAAGTGTAATAATATCCATGATGAATAATTATTTACACCAACATCTGCCATACCTTGGTACATCTTTCTCTTTATTTGATAAAAATCTGATATTTCCAGATGCTTGATCTATATGTGTTTTTTCTTCTTGTGGGGTTATTTCTTTGTCTTTGTCATCCTCTTTCTTTTGTTGTCTTGTATATGCCTCTTTTCTCTTGATTCTGAGTTCTTCTTGTCTTCTTTCTAACTCCATCTTTTGTTTTGTAATAAACAAGTCTTCCTTTGTGATGGCTGCTTTCTCTTCATTTCTTTCTTCACTTGATATACTAGATGAGACATCTGGACCCCATTCATATTCATTTGGATCTATCTCTGAACCATTGTCTAGGGCTATACCACTATACCACACAAGAATGTTGTATGGTGCAAAAAGTTCTCTAATTTCTGTCATCTCAGTTTTCACTGCTTCTGGAATATCTTGTTCAGATTTTCTACTTGTTGATATTCCTTGAACTTGTTGACAAGATTCTTCTTTTCTTTTGATTGCAATCTCTTATTCTTGTTTCTCAGGTTCTTCTTGTTTCCGCTTATTGGCTACTATTTTTGCTGCTTGCTGTAGCTTTTCTATCCATTGTTCTTCTTTAGAGACTGATTTCTTTCTCCACTTTGGCTGTTTATGATTATGTTGCTTTTGATTTGTTTTTAGATATCCAAGCCCTGATTTATCTTCTTTAGATTGTGAGTGGGGACAAATAGGTTTTGAAATACCTTGATTTCATTTACCAATTGGTCCTTTTCCTTCATATCCCATTTTTTGCATGATTTTATAACCATTGCCATATTGTTCTATGGGAATATTGACTTCTGTAGCTGTTGCTCTAGTTTCATTTTCATCTTTGTACAACCAACCAAGAATGTCCTTGTCTTCGGTTTCTTCTTCAAGGGTTCCAGCTCTAACAAATGCTCCATTAAATATATCTTTTGATTTCTCTGAGGTATTTGATTGGATATTTGCAGGCTTTCCATATGACTTAGGTGAAAGTGGAAAATTATGCAAAGAATATTTTCCCATTCCTTCTTCATTCAATTTGAGCTTTTTCTCAAAGGTTTCCCATAACTTTTCTTGAATTTCTTTGGTAGGATATACTAACTCTCTGTTATGTGGAACTCTTGTATCTTGTGTTGGCTTCAGATTATTGCAATATTGGCTAGAGTATACAATTATAGTGACCTCTTGTCCTTCATGAGGAAATTTTACACATTGATGATATGTAGAAGGAACTGCTTGCATGGTGTGAATCCACGGTCTTCCCAGAAGAATGTTGTAAGAGAGGTTCAAATCTAAAACCTAACATAATGTATTCCTTTCCATAGGTCCTATTTTGATTGGCAACACCATAGTTCCTTTAGAAGAACACTTTGCTTCATCATAAGCTTTAATAGTTATTTTCTTCTTTGGATCTACTGCATTTTCTGAATATCCCAAAACTTTTATTAAACTTAATGCACAAATGTCTAAGCCTGCTCCACCATCTATGAGTACGCATTTGACACGATTTTTATTAATGGCGACTTCAACATGTAAAGGAGCATTGTGAGGATGTTGCAAGGATGCGTCATCCTTTTCAGAAAATGATAAGAAATGACAGGCTATAAGGTGTCCCACCATGTTTTGGAATTGATCCACATCCATGTCTTTTGGAACTGTTGTTTCCACTAAATATTTTTCCAAAATTTCCTTATGCATAGGTGAAACTTCGAGAAATTCCAAAATGATATTTGAGTGGGTATTCTTTGTAATTGCTCTACTAGATTGTATTGTTGTGAAGTGGATGTTGAGTCTTTTATTATACCCGGAAAGGTGACCTTTTCTTTGCTTCTCGTAATGACATTGATTGGCTCTGAAGGTGGATTATCTTTAACAATGATGACATTTACCACATCATCATATGTATGTGTAGTTCACTTTGGGTTTTCTTTGTCATCTTTTAATTGGGATGGTTCACCTTTTTCATAATTTAGGAGTGGAGTTTTGAAAGCTAGGTGTGATTTGTTTATCTTATGGCTATCCATCATGATAGTTCCATTATCGATTAGATCTTGGATAAGGTGTTTCAATCTCTAACAATCATTTGTTTGGTGTCCTTTATTCCGATGGTAATTACAAAAATGATTGTTATTCCACCAATTAGGATTGATTAGTGGTTCATAACTTCTTGCTTCTAGTAAAACAATCGATTTGTTTGCAAGAAGAGTTTTTAAAGCTGATTCTAATGGTTCTCCAATGTTTGTGAATTTCCTGCAAGGATTGGAGAAGAAAGACTTGACTTTATTTCTTTCTTGATTGTTATTGTTTGGGATTTGACTTGATAGATTAAAAATTGGTTGTTGTTTCGTAGCACTATTTTCGTCATTTCCTCCATTGATGGCATTCTTATTCTTTGACCAAAATTTAGGTTTGTCATTGTTGTTGTTATAATAATTATTGTAAAGGTTTAGCTCTCCTTTCTTTACCATCACATCTTCTATTTTCAGACCATTCTCAATCATCTTGGTGAAAGAGGGAGGACACTGCATTTTTAGTTGATAACTCATCTCACTGATAAGATTATCAATGAATATGTCCATCTTTTCTTGATCAGGTACATTTCTTGGATACCTATTAAACATCCATTTCCGTCATTGCAAGAAGATCATAAAAGATTCACCATTCTTTTTTTTAACATATCATAAATCCAGCATTGTTATCTCATTCCTTACATTGTAGGAATACTGTGAAATAAATCTATTCATGAGTTCTTCAAAAGATTTGATTTTGGATGGTAATCTTGATAACCATTCCATTGATTGCTACTCCTAGGGAAAAGACACATTAGATAAAGTTTCGTTGTGCATGAATTCCATACTCATAGTACAAAACTCCCTAATGTGATCTCGAGGATCCGATTTTCCATCGTATTTGTCATACTTAGGGATCTCGCAATGCTGTGGAAATGATGCCATATTCAAATTTTTATTGAAAGGATATGGGCAGATATGTTCTAATGAATACTTCTTGGAGCTTGTTCCCTTTCATATCTTGTATCTGTTGTTGTAGAGTTTGCATTTGTTGAGTCAGGTTTAACAACGAATTATCCATATAGTTTCTCCTTATTTCTTCGTAAGTTCTTTTATCACTATGCTCTTTTCTTGTGTCATCCCATTCTTTTCTTGTTTCTTCATGACTTTCTTTGTTCACATCTTCATTATTTGGATCATCTGTGTTTTGGGTGTTACTTGCCTCCACATCTTGTTTCAAGCTTTCTATGTTAAAGTCTTGTGGTAATTTATCTCTTGATTTTGCCAGCATCAAAAGATATTTCTCTTTTTGTTTTGCCAATAATTTTTCCATTAGTCTATAAAATTTGAAATCTTGCTCGAGGTCTCTAATGGTGCTATTGACTACTTCTTCGTCAATAGTGATATACCCAAAAGTTTGGAATATCGGATTATCTTCTTCTTCCATTTGTTTTTGTTGTTTTCTAAGTTGTTCGTATTGAGCTCTAGAGTCTAAACTGGCATGTGATTGTTTCATATTTTTTGAAGTTTTCAAAGGACAAGTCAATAGGTGATTGTTGGCTTAGGAAGATATGCCTTGTGATTTTACCACTATTGTTTGTTCGCCGTGATAAAGCGTCTCTTTGTTGAAAAGCACGTCCTTGCAAAATTTCTCCATCAAACTCTGTTCTGTTACCACATAAGTAGTGATGAAAACTGTGTAGGAATGTCCTATGTCTTAATAAGATCTTGTAATTTATATACAAGAATCTTATTCTTTTCTAGGTAGCTTTATAACTGGGTTTTCTATTCTTAAGGCGATACTTAAAATTCATATAAGCATCTGATAGTTCACAAGTTTGTTTGATTCCAATGTTGGTGCAATTCTGATTTTGATATGACCTAAGTTCAAAAATAGGAAAGATATATCCAAGATAATGAACATAAGATTAATTGATCAAGCTTTGTGATAGAGGATTTGCTATATCCTGATGAGAGACTTGACAATGATGTTGATTTTTTTGCACTTAAAATGTTTGAATCAAGAGCTTGCTGAATGCTTATGCTTATGGAAACTTTTCAGAAAGAGCCTATTGGATTAGTGACCCAATTGTTGAACTAGTTTGAAAATGTGTGATTGTTTAGAGACAAATCTACTCAAGAAGTGTTTTGATACTGATGTTGAAATTTTGGTTTGATATGCTTTTTAGAAATTGAAAACACTTTTGTGCTAACTCTTGTGGCAAAGAGTGTTAACTTATGGGATAAAAGTGTTGTTTTGTTGTTTGAAAGCGCCATTCTGATTATGTTTCAAGGATTCTTCTCAAATCCTTCAGCAAGTTGTTGGATTTTTGCTCATTTTTTTAGAAGATGATTTTTTTCAATTTTTTACCATTTTGAACATGTCATAGACATAGAAGACACAATTTTTTTGAAAAAAAAAATGCATAAGCAAGTACAAATCCTATGGCAGGCTAAGACAATAATCGTTGAATCTCACATGGGGTTTCTCCCCGAGGCTACACTATTCAAAAAGGATATTTAGATGCTTGAACCCACTGGCTCCACCCTCGACACTCGCTTCTCTGGGGAAGCCAAGCACCATTTTCCATGAAAACTCCCCATGAAAAACTTTATATCTCTTCTAAGAACCATTTGTGTGTGAGCCGCTTCAGAGGTCCGACCTCCCACGTCAACAACTAGAAGGATTTTGGGAACTATTAAAAGTAGTTTTTAGTAAAGGCTTCCGGTCATGTGACCATACATGTGACACTTTCAGCTCTGTAATTACAGAAGGTTCCCAGCCTATAGAGGTTACACTCCATAGGGTTTACGGGGAAACATAGTGTTTGTATGAACTTATCAACACATGTTGCTTGTGACTTTTGTCACAAACATGATTTATTTAGAGTGGATTGGAAGGACTCGGTATTAGCCCGTTTCCACTTTGGGTCGTTCCCTTCTCACTGGCCCCCTCAAGGTAGCTTGGGAAGGCATTCCCTCTAAAGGTTATACATAAAAGAAAGTAGGCCTGGTTTTCTAATCACCGTATAATGGTGAGAGCATACTTACCTACTACTTCATCAAGCATGAAAAACCCGTCCATTTTAGCTTTTGTAACATCTATATGCAACTATTTTAAAGAAGTCACTCAAAAATGCAAGTTGCATGCTGTTAATTTATCCCCCTTAGTTAAGCTAAATGAGCATAACATGATGTGTTACTTTCCAAATTAGGACTCTTAATAAACTAGGTGAGGAAATGCATGAATTTTTATTTAAAATAACCCTGCACATGCATTTCCGTAGTTTGAAAAATTTAAGTTCTTGGACATTCGGACCTGCAATAAAATTTTGTTAGTTATTCTAACAAATGCGTTGTCTTTCACCTCAAAAGCGCTAACCTAAAGGACAAAAGCACTAACCTAAAACACAAAAACGCTTCTCTACGGACTAATAAGCGATAATTCTCTGACAAAAGCGTTAACCAAACTAACAAATGCACGAACCTGAATGACAAAAGCATTGTTTTGAAGATTAAATGCGTTAATTTACAGACAAAAGCACTAACCTAAATGACACATGTGCTAACCTGAAGGACAAAAGCGCTAACCTATCAAATAAAAGGGCTGTCCGAATTCACACAGGCATGAATCTGTATTACAAATGCGTTAAATTTTCTTTTTGCTAGAATTAGATAGGATATTAGAAAGAATATGCGAGGCTCTGAGCCCCACGGTGGGCGCTAAAATGTGTTGACTTGAATTTCATCATCAGAATACTACCTGCAACAAGTTAGTTTCACAAATTATAAAGAAAATGCTACAGGAAATCCAAACTCAACCAATGAAACTACATGAAATACATATGAAATAAAAATGCTATTATTACCTTCATGATTTATGTCTCATTGTGTCCTAACTCCAGTGTTCCTTGTTGCAGATGGTGTGCTCTCAGACAAGCAGTGATAGCTTCCAAGATGACATATGAAGAATGGACTGATAACTAGTAGTTAACTAATGCTATGATATGCAAAGCTAAATGACTATGCTAAATGATTATGCTAAATGATTGGAGGAAATAATTAAATATTAGATATTTAATTAATTGATTAGAATGATAATTAAATATTAGATATTTAATTAATTAGAAGAATAAGATAGATGAATTAATTAATAAAATATTTCTATTAAATTAATTAATAAAAAGACACGAAATGAATTAAATAAATTAATCTTTTCAAATTAACTATTTATTAGAAAAATAAACATTAAATAAATATAAATTATTTATTTAATCGCTCATAGCCAATTTTTATGTGTATACAGATACATAAAAAGGTGTATGGTGAAGTAGGAACAGATCCAACTTTAAAACAAATAATGTTATTATCAATATTTTTATGTTTCTAAACCCCCATTCAATATAAACACAATTAAAAACAAAATGATACTACATCACGATATCTCTAAACAAAATATTTTTAATTTGGTAAATACTATAATGTATAAATTTGACATAAAACTTAATATTAAAAAATATATTGTTAATTTTATTTTTTAATAGAATGGTCAAACACCCCAACAAACTCAAGCAACCATAACCACTCTTACCTACATCTGAATCCTAAAGAAGCCCCAGCGCATCATGCTAAACAAGAGTCAAAATTATTCATTACAATTCTTAAATATAGAATTTGAAAAAAAGTAAATTATAATTTATTTATAATAAATAAAAGATAATGATATTTTGGTGCATTCTAAAAATTAAATAAAAAAAGTCAAAAACATATTACACCTCTATGACAGGTGGACTTTAGACATCCCCAAAAAATGTTGAAAATCGTGCAAAGTGCGTGGGAAGATGAAACAACGATAAACGCCTAAATGAAAGTTGATTCCCACACAATAGCGGTAAATGCGTAAATGAAACTAAGTTGGCAATATACGATTGTCCAGTGTAAATCCAAACACTGGCCATTAACCTAACCTCAACAATGATGTAAACCCTAACTACAAACCTAACCTTAACCCTAATTGCAAGACAGAAAGAACCCTATTCCTTATTGAATTAGGCCTACTATTTTAAACCAAATCAAATCCTAACCCTAATAGTAAACCAAAATGAACCCTAATCCTTATTGAATTAGGCTTACTATTTTGATTCCAATCCTAACTATAATTATAAATCTAGAATTGAACCAAATGGAATCCTAAATCTAACACTGTAGCAATCCAAAATATACAACTATACAACAATATATAATTTAAAATTAATTTATGTCATGTCTTTCAATTCATGCTGGAATTGTTACTAGCTTATATATATTTAATTATATATATAAAATAAACCGAGATATGTTCTTCTCGAGGCCCCTATTATCATTTAATGTTGATAAATTAATAAAAAATAGGCGCCTCTAGAAGGATATCTCTGGGCTTATTATATATTTATATTATTAAATATATATAAGCTAGTTATTTTTCCTCTTGAATCTTGTGCATCTTTCTCTCACCCCTTCCAAATCTTTTTGTAAAGCATCAGTCGACAAATTTTCCTCTATTTTGATGGATCCAAAACGTTGATCCAAAAATTTGAACACAACTTAATCAAAAGAGCATCATCATTAAATCATTCATTGTGGAAATCTCTTATCATTAATTTTAAAGTAATGTTAAAAATTTCTCAACTTTTATTACAACTTAAAAATAAAATCAATATTATAAATTGTAATGATATTATCATTTTATCTGCCAACAAAGGTTTAAATTGTTAGTGATATATGAAGCTTTAGTCTACTCATATCTATAGGAATTGGGCATGGGAGAGTAAAAAATACACATCATACAAATGTTTTTTATTTTCTTCAAATATTTTAATGAAAGGTTAAAAAAAATAAAAATTCAAAAATAAAACCAATATAATGAATTTTAATTATATTAACTTTTTATCTACCAACAAAAGTTTAAATTGTCAACAATATATGAAGCTTTAGTCTAACTTCATCTACACTCATCTTTAGGAAGAAACTTATTAAAAAATTATATAGAATTAAGAAATGAAAAAAGATATAATTGTATTTTCATAATGGGATAAAATGACAAGTTTGAAATATTCATAATAAAAAAATATTAAATATTATAAATATAATTGTAGATATGAGACATAAAGATTTTAGTCAATATATTCTATAATTGTAGATATGAGACATAAAGATTTTAGTAAATATAATCACCCATGGACATTATACACTAGGGATTATTTAGGTTTTTGTTCTGATTGCATTTTGGAAAACTATGTTGATTGCAAGAACCAAGAGCTTAGACATGTCAGTGAATGGAAACTGGTGCCACTAGATGTTTCTGACACATACGAGAAAAATGAGGATGAAATCTTTGAAGACATTGTACACTAGGGATTATTCATGTTTTTGTTTTGATTGCATTTTAGAAAACTATGTTTATTGCAAGAACCAAGAGCTTGGATATGTCAGTGAATGAAAATTGGTGCCACTAGCTGTTTCTGACACATACGAGAAAAATGAGGATGAAACCTTTGAAGACATTCCTTTGATTTTCTGCTGATTATGACCATATTTTAGGATTGACTAATAAAGGTATACACATTTAAATTATATTTATATATTTCCTTTAAAAATGTTGCATATGTAAATAAATTATAAGTTTTTAATCGAGTACATTTTAAATTTATAACTTGTTTCAAATTGCAGGAGATGGAAATATAGAAGGTGTTAGTTATTATTTATTATATTGAATAGAAGAGAGAAATAAGTTAACAAAATTTGAAATAAGCGATGGAATGTCCTTTCCCACAGGTTTTAACTGATTTGAACATTTAAATTTATTTATTTATTTTAAACATGCACATGTGCACATGTTTTAATTTTTATATACACATCTTACACAAATTTTTAATTTCGCATTTCTTATACATGTACATGCAGGCTCAGTTGTAGTGAAAGGGACATATTTCAAACAAATTAAAATTGTTAAACATGGGATTCATTTCATTGAATACCAAATTGACAACAAGCTATATCAGTATAGCTACTTGGTTATTGATGTTGGCCTAATTCTTCATACAGTTCCACATCATGGGCGGTCTTAAAAGTGGAGACTAGATAGTGAAGATCATGAGAAAATATTAAGTTTTATTGAAGAGTGATTTGCACCACTTGATGTGGTATGAAATATAAATAGTTCACCTAAGTAAATGTGTTTGAACCCATAAATTAATTTTAATATATCTTGTGATGTTAAAAATAATAACTTACGTGTGTGTACACATGTACAAAGTAAAAATTTGTGACATGTGGATGAGTTGAAAATGTCTTAAGCCTAGATGTATACACAATTAGGATCATGTATATCTTTAAATTAGGACATGTATGAAATTTGATTTAAATTATTTCTAGTACATTTTTGTATTTAAGTTTGAATTAGTTCATGTATTCATTTTTGTGAGATTTTGCCAAGATAAAGAGGAAATGGAAAGCACAAATAAGAGAACAAAATAGATGATAGGAATAAACTGTATTCTATCAAGATGAAAATACTGATCAACTGGATCATCAATCATTATATAAAATAAATATGAGCATGCATATATAGGCAAGGCTATATGGATATGTGAGCACACAAACATGACATGTGTCTCAATAAGAAACAAGGGTAGGTAGGAAATAGGTGTGGGTAGGTAGGAGAAACAATATAATATTCCACATGAGTTGGATCACCCACTGAATATGGAATTAACAAGATATGTCCATAAAAGGTGGAAATTCTCCTACACACACTATCCCAATGTGGCACAAACACCCAAGTGTCTCATACCCAAACTACTATGTAATGCATTTCCTAAGTAAACTTAAGTAAGGTGTAATAATATCCATGATGAATAATTATTTACACCAACACTCGCCCTTAAGTGCAACTTAGGGGAATGCACTTAAGTCTACAATGCAACTAAGAAATGCAAGATGGGTCCTGGCTACAAGGCCATGTTAGGTACCCATGTACAAATGCAAATTCATGCAAACCAATGCAATGAAATCTCTCACAAAGCAGAGAAAGAGAGAAAAATACCTCCCCCCCCCCCCAAAAAAGAGATGAAAGCTATACAAGAGAACTTTCATAGAATTATGTGAGGAACAAAACCCCATGTGAGGAAAAAGTCCCCCCCATATGAGAGAAGAAGAGAAGCTAGGAAGCCCCCCCCCCCCAATGTAGAATCTGCACCAATGATAGAAGCTCGATGATGAATGAAGAAACTGCTCCATGAATGTCAAACAACATTCCTCCCCTTAGGAAGAAACAAAACCAAATATGTATCCATGAAGTCTCCCCAATCATGAAGGGAAGATGTATGAAAAAAAATCATGATGAATGAAGTCTCTGAAAACTGCTCAAGTGTTCCCATGTCGATGCTGAAAGATACCCCCTCCAAAGGTGGTAAACTGCTCCACAATGCAGAAAAAGGCATTCCAAGATCTAGTGGAGATGAATTTGCAGAACAATAGCCAAAGACTCACATGTCTCCTCAAAGGATAAAGAGACCTCCTCCAACTGTTGTACATAGGAATCCACAATCAAATCAACCTTGAAAGAATGATCATGTAGAGAATGAACAAGAGGGTCAGAGTGTTCCCTCGCAACAATTGAAGAAGGATCATCTTCATCAAAGAGAAGATGAATATCATCAATGGTGTCTCCCAAATCTGCAATGTAGGATTCCACAAAAAAACCTGCAATGTCTGTCAAGTAATCATCCCAAGAAACTGAAGCTGGAAGATGATAAATGTCCTGCAGCACTGAATCACATGAAGGCAAAACTGTCGCACCATCCACATCATCAGGTGCAATAGGTGATGTGATATCAATAGGAGGGGATGAAACATAAGGCTCAAGAATGGGGTCACATGTGAGAATTCCTAAGTTCAAGAACCCATAATTCTCCTCATAATCCGAATCATGATAAGAAGTGTGATCATCATGTGTAGAATCATCATATGTAAAATCATCGTCATCAACAAAAAAATGAAAAGGAGTATAACCGAGATGCATGGTCAACCACCCCAGTCGCAATGATAGCTCTAGACTCCAAGTCTCTAATGAAAACTGACTCAGGTGTGAACTCCACAATTCTCTACATTTGAGCCTTGCACCATGCCGCAAATTTTGATGGGCAATCATACATACATGGACATGATTGGGAAACCTGTGAAATTTTGCCAATATCTAGAGGAAATGGAAAGCACAAATAAGAGAGACAAAATAGATGATAGTAATAAACTGTATTCTATCAAGATGCAAAATATGATGAACTAGATCATTACAAGATGTTGACTGATTATCCGTACAAACAATGTAGAAAACATAGACTGCAAAGATGCCATATGATGAGAAGCCCCTAAATCTAGAAGCCATCTCCATGAATCATGACTTGTAGTAGCACAAAGAGATTTTCCTTTTCTTGTCCCAAAAGAGTGAGTCTTCCTACTTGTAGAAGCCATGAATGCTTTCCCTTTTCCTTTTGAATGTGAGGAAATATAAGTTGATGAATCATCCTTCTTGTAGATATTAGGCAAATCAATGTTATGTTTTTTGAAGATATGTGTGAGCTCATCAATCTTCTTAGAATGACAACGACGCTCCTCATGACCAAACTCTTTAAAATAGGCACAAGTAGGTCTCTCCCTCTTTGTTGAATTGTCCCTCTTGGAAGATGATGAATCTCCTTATTGTGGAGAAGATGGTGCTTTGTCCTTAGGATTTGATTGCCATTTCTTCTTGTTGGAGTTGTCCTTTCCTTGATTTCCTTTGTTCTCTTGATTTTCCACACTTAGAAGTCTTAATAATGCCCATGCTTATCAACTTAGTTTGTTCTATCATCAACATTTTGGTGAAAGCATCAAATGTAGGCATTGTATAGCTTGAACCCATTGTCATCCTATGGGTTTGGAAACTAGAAACAAATTTTGCGTATTCTTGTGGAAGCTTGCCGATCAAGTTGAAGATCAATTGAGTATCCTTCTTATCAATGTCACAATCCTTGAGTTGTACCCTCAACTCTTTTTCCTTAGTGACATAATCTTGTATAGTATCAAATTTCTTAGGATCTAACATGGTGAGATCACTACCAATTTGATATACCCTAATCTCATCAACTTGACCATACAAGTCTTGAAACTTTTGCCAAGCATCCTTGATTAGAGTACATTTCTCAATATAAAAAATGAGATCTTTTGATACATACTTTCTTAAGGTACCAATTTCCATGATATTTTTAGAGAGCCAATCCAAGTGACCAACAGGATCAATCTTAGGATCAGTGGGAGAAACAATAGTTCCATCAATGTAATGAGTTAGTCCTTTTTCCATAAGTTTACTCCATGCATCAATTTTCCAAGTACCATTATTATGAGGAGTTAAGAAAGGAAACTTAGAAGAACCCATAGTAGCAAAAAGGGAAAAACACAAGATAGAGAGAGGCACAATCACACAAGACACCCCACCAAATTACTCAATCAAGAAACCCCCCCAAAATCATGATTTGGCACTTTATACTTAGTGCATGTACAATGGGCCACTTACAAAACAAAGAAAGGTGGACTTCTGATGTCAACTTTACAACTTATCAAAATGAGATATGAGAGACTTCAACAAATACTGCTAGTGATCTAAACTGAGATCCAAGCAAAATACAATTAACAAATAGGCCAAAAAATGACCAAATATTGAAAGTACAATTTCTACTCAAAGTCACTGCAAAAAATGACAGATAATGAAAGAAGACAAAAAATTATGCACTTTCAAAAAAATGGCACCTGTAAAAGAGTCCATATGAGCCCAAACGATGCCTCCAAAGTTGTAAAAATCGGGATTTCACGATTTCAAAAAAACTTGTATCTGAAAATCAGAAAATTTTTGCACCACTATACCGATCACGAAATCCTACCCCAAAACAAAAAAAAATTGCTAGAAAAAAGGAGTCCGGATGAGTGAGATATCACTATTTGAAAATTGCCTGCAAAATTACAATTTCTGGAAAATTTCCGTCGCAGCTTCAAACTTCAACCTCTAGATTTGGCCTTTGATGTCCGATTTGGATGAAACAAAAGACAAAATTGACTTTATTGGACCTCCTCAATCCAATGATAACCTCATATTTGACCCATCAAGCTTCAATAATAACCTGCAATATAAAGCTCCAAAATACACAACCCCAAATTGCATCAAATTTATTTCAATTGGCAAACCAATGACACTGTAATGGCTCTAATACCATGTGACATTTTGCCAAGATCAAGAGGCAATGAAAATCATAAATAAGAGAGAACAAAATAGATGATAGGAATAAACTATATTCTATCAAAGATGAAAATATTGATAAACTGGATCATCAATCGTTACATACAATGAATATGTCTACATATATAGGCAAGGCTATATGGATATGTGAGCACACAAACATGACATGTGGCTCAATAAGAAACAAGGGTAGGTAGGAAATAGGTGTGGGTAGTTAGGAGAAACAATATGATATTCCACATGAGGTGGATCACCCACTGAATGTGGAATGTAACATCAAGATAAGTCCACAAAAGGTGGAAATTCTCCTACACACACTATCCCAATGTGTTAAAAACACCCAAGTGTCTCATACCCAAACTACTATGAAATGCATTTCCTAAGTAAAATTAAGTAAGGTGTAATAATATCCATGATGAATAATTATTTACACCAATAATTTTTAATTAAATGCATTTACAACTATACATTCAATTTAAATGTACAATACAACTATATGAAATTTTTAATAGAATTTACTTCAATATTTATTGACTAGTCTGGTTGAATTTTTATTGTGAATGCGAATGCCACAGGTATTTAGTCAATCTTGTGTTCATACGTTAGGAAATTGTAAATAGTGCATGTCTTCCTTGTGTGGTTAGTCTAAGAAAATTTTTATTTATTATTTAATTTAATACATATAAATCTTATTAAGTTGCACCAAAAATGGATGTTCAATCTATTGTTTATGATTCAAGAATCCTTTGAATATTTCAATTATTTGTAGCACTATGGTTGTGTTTAGTTAAGAAAAGAAATTAGTTACATTGAGATCTATTTGCTTATATGCGTTATTTTATTCTAATAGAATTTCAAGATGAGGATTTATAAACCATATTCCTTTCTTACCCCATCTTTTGATATTTTTTTAAAAATAAAATCTAAAATCAAAACAAATATTCAAAAGTGTAAAAAAATTATATATCTTACCTTGAGTGTTTGGTGTGAAATATTTGTCACTAACTTATAGTATTTCTCTATATATTAATATATATACATAAATTAAATACCAATTTACATTATTTTTACTCTCCTTTTTTATTAAAATTTTTTTTTTTAATTATTTAAGTTATATGTCATAGATCAAATATAATGTGATGAAATAATCAATTAAATGTAATATAATAATTTTATTTATGCAATCCATCCTTTCCATTTTCCTATATTGACATTATTTGATACATCTATCAATGTATAATAAATAAATATTTGTAATTAACTCATACTAATATAGTAGTGCATTTAGTTCTATTCTTTTTACAATTTATTATGAAATCCAATTAATGATCTTGGAAATAAATATGAGATGTTGGCACTCACATTTTTTTTTCATTTCTAACAATCATTTAGCTTTAATATTTATATTTAAATATTTTAAAATAAACATGTTTGACTTAACTACTAATAAAATTATTTTCAAACAATTGATATCATCAATTGTGATTTTCATTGGATTTATGTTATTTTACAATTTAGATTTGTTTAGATTTTTTTTAAACAATTCTACATGACTTTAGAAATAGTTAAATGATGTGGAGGAAAAACAAACTATTAAAAAAATGTTTTTTTGTTCATCTATTGTATTCAAAAAAGTTTTTTATGTGTAAAAATAATAAACCAAAATTTTTCATTTTGTATTTAAAAAATGTTCAATAAAAATTTCAAATTACTCAAAAGTTATTATGTGGAGAGGCTTCTAGATATTTAAGTATAATCAAACACATATGATTTATAGTTGTACATGTATATGATTTATACTCAAGTATAATATAATAATAAACACATGCATATATATAAAGTATAATCTAACGTGCACATGATATAATCTGAATACATGGCAATATAAAGTAAGTCCAAGAATAAAATCTCAATATAAAGTAACTCTGAATACATAGCAATGTAAAGCAAGTCTGAATGTAGCAATACGTGCATGTCTAGATGAAATTCTAGAATGCATATATAAAAATATAAACAGATGAGCTATAAAGTGGCCAATCAACATGCATCATGTCGGCCTCAAACAGAGCAACCGTCTGAGTGACAGTCCTGATGAGAGTCTGCATGTCTAATAGACCCCTGTAAAAGTAGAATTTATATTTAAATATTAAAAATATATCTAGACATGTATGAATATTAAATTTAAATAATAAAATAGACTAGAGTAAATTAAAATATATTCTAACACACATGTACTTACAAAATCCACAACTAACCTGTCCACTAGCAGGTGTAGCATCCAAAGCATCTCGCCTACGCACACGTGGCTCTGAACTCAAGCTAGGAGTGACATGAGGTACTGTTGTACATACACATTTATATTTTAGGATTTCTTTGAACAATAAATGATACTTATTTAAAGTTATTTATTAAATCTTAAAAATTGCATGTACATCCTTTTAAAAATTATGCGCATGTACACACCTATGTATCAGGAGCCTATATAGTCTGATCATCTCCTATGGTCATATCAACCACATCATTCATGCATGCATATCTCTCTCTACCTGTATGAATGATTGAGGAGTGTAAGGGGCTAACTATATGACTAGGAATCGATGAAGTGTCTGATGTGAGTAGCATATCCATTAAACCATTCTGGCTTAGACCTCGTAACTACTTCTCAAATGAATCCAAGTCCTCATTTGTCATATGGACTTGATTAGCCCTTATATGCTCCATTGCTTCAACAGAGTGATCTGTAGGTGGGTCACAAGAAGCATATGTAGAGTGATGAGAATGATGTGACCGTCTTGGCGTATGCGCGATGCAGTAGCCTGCATGTCTCTAAGAATCTCAACTCTAATAGCAGCCAATGGTATCCCAAGTCGAGATGAAATAAACCGATATGAATGTAAAAATTCCTCACATAGATACTGTGACATCTGTACATGTCTAGCACCTCCGTCTATAGCCACTACATCATCTGTCGAGGGGATGCCAACAATAACATACTAATCTAAATCTCAAGCCACCCCATGACCGAAAGATGCATTTGTGGATGATCTGGAATGTTGTCGGCTCATCATATATCTACCCAACCCATCTAATGATATGGTGGCTTTTATTGATGTAATATATTCAATCCTATTAATTGCTTCTCTTTATGAAACAATCACAACATGATCTATTGTGGGGGAGAGGGCCGGGGCTATCGCCAGAAATCTCTCACCAGCAAGCTCCCTATGTTTGGGTGGAGCTCTATCACACCTACAATATGCATCTCTATCAGCAATATTTCCCCTCCCCTATCCATAATATCTGGGAATGTCAAGGTAATTGGGTTTCAGCTAACAGTGAACCTCAACATAGACCTATTGTGCAAAGTATAACAACATTTGGTCATTATTAGGATAATGACCATGGGCAGCTAAGAAGCGTGGGTAAATCAACTCTGCAACCTGTGGATCAATGCATCGTGTCACCCGATATCCTCTCACCTTCTTCTTCTCCTAATATTGTGGAAAACATCTCTCCTTAATAGTTTCCTTCGAGATTGCCCCCAACACGTCCGCAAAGGAATGAGGACCCCTCACCTTAGCCCTCAACTGTCTATATATAGAATCTATAACCTATGGTGAAAATGAGGTGTGGCTAACTATATGATCCCTCAAAGACTATAAACTCCTAAAATGGATTCGCATGTACTCTTATACAGGGCATCAGTCTGTGGGTCATCTAAAATACCTCTCAATTTCCTCACCTCATGGTCACTACAATGGAAAATGGTATCGATATCAAGGAGAGGGTCCTTATCAGGAGCCCATGGAGGTGGATCGTAACCAGGAGCCTCTGCATCAAGATCTTGATAAAAAATAGGTACATGGCCCGGATCCTGATCCTCCATCTATCTAGGTAGATCATAAAGTTAAAATTTATGTAAGCACACACACATGAAGTTCATTCAATTTAAAACATTAAATTAAAATTAGTTAAATTATATATAGAGAGAGAGATCATTAATCTTGAGCTCATTAACTTAAAATGTACACATATGACTTGTACTCAAACAATTCATCTATATACATGAAGTTCTGACATATTTTGTCTATATACATGAAGTTATCGCATAATTCAAATTTAAATAAATTATTTTAAAGAGTGCGAGAGGGAGATCATTAAAAATATATAAATTTATCTATATATCACATACATACATTTTAAATTATTTAAACATTAATGAGAGAGAGAGGGAGATCATTTTCATGGCAGAGAGAGAGATATCATTAATTTCAAAGAGAGAATCATTAAAGATATATACATGTACTAAATTAAAACATAATTTTTAAAAATTAAAACACATGCTGAGAAAATTAAGGGAAGAGAGCTCAAAAGACTAAATCATGTACATGTATATACTAATTCAAATACATGCCGATTAAATTAAGGGACTTGAGAGAAAATCTTGACTAAATCACAATGTGATAAGTATGTGGTCAAATAGGGTCCTCAGGGGTATATTATAAACATTAGGATGTTATAAGGGTCATAAGTGGTCGTAAGGGGTCACACATGTCTTAGAATACATGTGTGACCCCTTAGGACCACATATGACCCCTTTGGACACTTTGTGATGGACTAAGGGGTATGTCGTACACACATGATGTAATAAGGGGTCATATGTGGTCCTAAGGGGTCACACATGTGTTAGAAAAAACTGTCTGACCCCTTAGGACCACATATGACCCCTTAGGACACTATGTGACCTTAAGGGGTATGTCGTACACACTAGGATGTTATAAGGGGTCATATGTGCTCCTAAGGGATCACACATGTGTTAGAAAACATGTGTGACCCCTTATGACCACATATGAATCCTTAGGACACTATGCGATTCTAAGAGGTATGTTGTACACACTAAGATATTATAAGGGGTCATATGTGGTCATAAGGGTCACGCATGTGTTAGAAAACATGAGTGGCCCCTTATGACTTCATATGATGTTTTATGACACTATATGATCCTAATGGGTATGTTGTATACACTAGGATGTTATAAGGTGTCATATGTGGTCCTAAGG